>NW_026963640.1:0-24465 GCF_036588685.1 Mytilus trossulus | reverse complement strand
TGAGCCTAAAACTAATTAACTCCTCTTAAATTGTTTATAAAGAAAAGCTTTAACTTTTTCTTTAGGAATCAAAGTCCTACGTACTATAATACTTCTTTATAACACCTCAGAGCAATAAACTACTTTTGAGCTTAGCTTCATCAAAGCAACTGGGCCATCCCCCCACGTACAACTAAGCTAGGAAGAATTTGTAGCTCTCAGTTATATTAACATTAGCAACTAAACACAACTTAAGAGACAGGCTATCTGGCTTGAGAATAAGAATCTTATACCCTAAGCAAATTACTGGGATTTTCAATTAACAGCTCAACATTCTAGCTTAATTTATTCACCCAGCGTACACTAATTTCATTAAAATTTTTGCCCAGAAGGCAAATATAGTAATTATTGCTATGTAACCATCCTATAACCAGCACATTTAACAGCCTAACGCCACGTTTATTTACATAAAAAGGCCCTATACAATATTGTCTATAGCACTCAGATCTGTGACAGAACATTGCTTTGCTTAAAAACCTTTTATACGAAACTAACTCACTTAAAAGGGACCTCAGGACCAGACATAAACTTCATCACTTGTAGTCTTTGTAAGTTTATAACCCACCTAACCCCCTTTTAGGCGTGTTAATATTACATACTATTGTTAACACTTACTTTTTAAGACGCTCACAACCTTGTTTACAAGCTCACGCTTCTACGTTTCACAATTTTATTTAGCTTCATTTTGTTGCTGCACACCACATTTTTGTCACCTCTATTTAACCTGCTTTCCTATTTCCTCCCCTCCAGATCAGCCCCCCCAGGCATTAGTGTGTCATTTTGATTTTATTTTATTTTTGATTTACTTTTTTGCTTAGACTTTAAGTGACCCATGAATTACGCTTTGGGAACTTTCATATGACTTGATTTCTATTTATTTTTTGATTTTAAGATACAGATAGTCTAGTTTTCAAACCCCAAAAAATCACATGAGCAACCAAAATTAGGGCAAACGAAAAAAATTAACACCTTAGATCCATTTCTCCTGCAGTTTACAATTAACCACAGGAAGCAAATAGCTTTAGAATTTAGGTTTAAGTTTGTTTTTTTCTACCACTAATTAGGTTAAGTCTCACATGACTCTGAAAAATGCTTACTCACTGTAAAGGGTTCAAAACCTTATCTACAACAGGTTGTAAAGCATAATCTAAAACAAGTTTGGACAGGTATGGGCATTCGCAACTAGATTTTCAATAAAATACACAATGTCAAGTAAAATTAAGTTTTACTTTGACTTATAAGTTATCTTAACTAAGGGCTTTTTACATGCATCAGCAACAGGGTTTCCGTGTAAAAGGACAGGAGAACAGGCCTTGCGGTCACTGTACCGGCCGGTAACAGGAAATGCGGTACACTATAAAACCTCATTCTTAAGGGTTTCCACAGTGTTTGGTTTTTTTTTGTCTGTTACTAGCACAAATCCATTACACACCGCCTTTTTAGAACCCTTGTTTTATTCTTTAGGTGGGTGATTGCTGCTTTTTGGCTGCATTAATAGACTGTTTTATTTTTTACCTAATTTGCAACCCGTTTTAACCCTATTTTTTAATAAAATAGCAATACTAATTTTAACAAGAACCAACGACACGCCCTACCGCCACTAATTGGCCTTCAGCTTCATAAAAGGCAACCCTTTTTATAAACTAATCAGTTTATTGCGTAGCATTATTTAAGCAATGACAGAGCCAGGGCAAAGCGTTGCTTTAGCGAAAAAGTCCTTTCGTACAAAATTAGCTCATTTTTAAAAGAGGATAGAAACTGAACTAGCTCACGCCGTTCTGAACTCAGCTCATGTTAGATTTTAAAGGGCGAACAGACCCACCATTAGAAGCTTCTACGCCTCTAGGATATCTAAAGCCAACATCGAGGTCGCAATCTTCCCCTCCAATACCATCTTTCGGGAGAAATTGCGCTGTTATCCCTAGAGTAGCTAGCCACACATATAAAGTTAGGAAATACGAGTTAGATTTATATAATAGTGAAAGACTTATTTTCACTGATCTCCCATCAAAATCGTATAAGAGCCAAAAACTCCAATTAAGATAAAGCTTCATAGGGTCTTGTCGTCCTTCTTTTACATAAAGGCCTCTTCACCTTAAAGTTAGTTTAAATTAAATTTTCAGACACAGCACCTTCTTCGTTAACCCTTTCATACCATCCTTCAATTGAAAGGCAAATTATCGCGCTACCTTAGGACGCTCACGTTAACGCCGCCGTTTACAACAAACATTACTCTAGTTGCACTGGGCAGGGACTACCTTTTACTTACATCAAAAGGAAATGTTTTTGTTAAACAGTCGAGAAGTTTAGTTTGCCGAATTCGTTTAAAAACTTTTATTTAGCCTTTAGTTTTTTAAGGTAAAACAAAATAGTAATACCAAATAAATAATATTTTTACTCGTTTTTATCATAGTCACTGGTCCTACAACCATAGGCTTATTTTAAAGTAAATGAATAACCCAATTAATCTTTTTTCCCCATCTGGTTTTAGTTAAAATACACTAATATCTAATAGCCAGTTTAAAGCCTATAGAAACCCAATTTTTTTTTAACATCAATTTTAGTATTTTTCAGCTTAACCCAAAAAATTTTACCCCTTAAATAGTTAAGGAAAATGCTTACACATCTTTTTAAGCCAACCAGATATCTAAAAGCGCGAATAGTATCTAGCCGCTATTCTTTAGTTTAATTAAATCTCTGCCACGATTTCTTAACTCAAAAAAATAACTCTCTTTTATTCGGGAAAATTAAATTCTTAAACTTGTCTTGAAAAACCCTTATGCAAAAGGTACTAAAATTTATTTATACTATTTTAATTCAAGTGCACTTTTCACAAAACAATTATGCACGTCTCTTTAAAAAAGATAAATTATAAAAAGCCTCAGTAAGAGGAATCTAGAACTGACAATTCTAAGTTATATATTAACTACTTTTAACTTATTTATGAAGAAGAAGATTAACTTTTTCTTTAGGAATCAAAGCCCTACTTACTACAATTTTTCTTTATAACGCTTCGAAGTTCTAAGTGCCAAAAAACTACTTTTGAACTTTGCTTCATCAAAGCAACTGGATCATCCCCCACGTGGCACTAAGCTTAGGCCTAACTAGACTATGGAGAATTTGCAGTTCTCAGTTATATTAACATTAACTACTAAGCACAACTTAAGAGAAATACTATCTGACTTAAGAATGAAAATCTTATGTTTTCCCTAAACTACTTAAGCAAGCCAAAGCAAATTACTGCGATTTTGAATTAACAGCTCAACGTTTTAGCTTAAACTATTTGGCCAGCATACACTAATTTCATTAGAACTTTTGCTTGGAAGGCAAATATAATATTATTTACTATATATGCATATTATAGCCTAGCAGCAACTTCCGTTACTGCTACCTTGTTACGACTTTTCACAGGTTTCCCCGCGAGCGACGGGCGATTAGTACTCATCTGATTGTATTCAGGGTAATTTTATTTTTAACCCTTACTTACAAGTCCTTCTTCAAAGGCAAGTTTTCTTATCTTATTTGTCTACTTAGTTGAGCTACCTTTTAGTAGCTCAATCTTTGAATTATTGCTTAAGTTACATCTGTATCCCAGATTAACCTTGTCATAAGCTGCATGTCAATCTGAATTATTTTTGAAGTTGTGCTACATGGGCATATAGCCAATTCTAGTAGCTGCACCTAACTAAAAGTAACTTACCTTACCGAACTCAGCAAGTAAAATAAGAGTTAGCTTCAGTAATAACCAAAAATTTTACCCGGACACTCACCATATTAGAGTAAACAACCATACACACGCACTAATAAGACAAGGCTCAAATGTAGGTGGGTTATCCTTTAACACCCAGGATCCCCTGTTTTCTATCTCAGACACCGCCTATTTATTTCTCTTTGACAACCAAATGTTTAGTTAAGAGGAACTTTTGTTTTAAACTATGGATAACAGGGTATCTAATCCTGGTTTCACTTCATAGATTCGTTAGAAGCTCACTAAAACTTTAGGAATATAACCACAAAAAACCGTTAACATTACACTGCACCTATAGTTTTTTTATAGTTTTATAACACAACATTGACTCTAACCAATCCGCTTAAATTTATATTCGAACTGAATCTAACCGCGGCTGCTGGCATTCATCAATTGACCCCGAATTTGTCAAAAAGCTGGGTTAAAGTTTCCTTTATTAACCAATTTTCCCCACTGATGTTGAACTTGCACTTAATTTGTTCAAGCCCGCATTTAGAATCATGAGAAGCATTTTGCCCATAAATTTAGGGCCATAATCAAACCCTCCTACAGATTTGACACAAGGTACTAAAGTATCCATCTTCCTCATTTTCAATGAGACGCTTTAATTAAGCTACTGTATCTTCTATTTTAGGTTTATTTTACTCTTCGTAAAGGCACCATGGTTTTTATGCACAAATACGACACCACTAATATTACAAACAGTAACACACCAGCTATTAGGATATATAACCTTAACCCGCTTCTTTCAGCCATGAAACTTAGAAACAAAGACCCGCTAATTTCTCTGTACTCGTAATTCATAAGACCCATAAGGACCGCTCTGGCACAACACCTTCTGACGAGAACCATAAACTCTAGATTAAAACGATACACTTCATTGGGGTAGATCCTTAAAACATACAAGAACAGGACTATTACACCCCTAACGTAAGTTAGGAACAATAAGAACCCTAACAACCTTCTAACCTCCAGTGCAACCTCCACACATGCAATTATAGACCCCCCTCAATAGCACTAGCCCTAAAGAAATAGGTTGCTTGGCAATTAAGACAATCGAAAACACAGCCATCAAAATTACACATATGACTATAACTCTCATTATATAAACATAATTAAGCTTACGCCCCCCGCTACCACCAGCCCTCATACTACCAGCTGGTAGGTAAAATAATTTTTCTGAACAATTTCATTCAAACAGCTGAGTTGACCTAGTCCCTTATGGGCACCTTGAGGGCCCAATAGCTCTAGTCAACCTTGATCCAGACTTTGAGCTACCATCCTGGACCCCTTAAAGAAGGCCATTTTTCTGGGGTGGGAGGTTAGCCTCTCTATGAGCCACATTCTCAAAAAGAATCTTAATAGTTTGGCTGACGACCAAGGCTTAGACCCTAATTTTCTAAGCACTCCTCATCACAAAATTAACCCTACAAAGGGAATAAGAAATACTCTGACTCTCTCATATTTCTCAAGAACTACTACAAACCCAAACCTCTCTATTTTCCTCCCTAATACCCCTCCTAAGATAATAGCCCCAATATACAGGCTAAGAAAAGGAGTTTGTATATTTAAGTGCTCATTAATCCGCAAACTTCTGCTATTAACGTAATTAGACCCAAGTATTACTCTAAATACAATCCGTGCCCTATAAAAAGAAGTGAAGATTAAACCTGTTAGCTCTAATAAATAGCACCCATAAGTTATTCTTCTGTCTATCATTCTTAGCTCAATTATTAGGTCTTTAGAGAAAAACCCTCTTATAAACGGGGCCCCTCTCAAGGACACAATTGCAACCGTTATTGCACCCATTCTTACCGGTAATCCTTGCCACAAGCTTCTTAACCCCCGGATATCTTGGATTCTTTGGTTTCTATGAATAACACCCCCTGCGCCTAGAAACAACAAAGCTTTAAATACCGCATGGGTTACTAAATGAAAAAAAGCTACAGACGGAAGAAGGATTGAAATCGAGAATATTATTAACCTTAACTGCCTCAAAGTCGAGAGTGCGATTACCTTTTTTAGGTCAAACGCAAACACAGCCCTTGACCCCGCTAATATTAGAGTAAATAGTCTTAAGACTATAAGTATTTGAGTCACAAAGGGATTAGCTCTGATAATATAAAAAGAGCGAAGAATCAAATAAACCCCAGCTGTCACCAATGTCGAAGAATGCACCAAAGAGGAGACCGGTGTGGGTGCCGCCATGGCAGCAGGTAGCCATGCGCAAAACGGCATTTGTGCGCTTTTAGTTATACCTGCAAGAACTACCACAAACCCTAAATTAACCCATGTCTGCACTGGGTGGTATATATAAATTAACCACCCCCCTTCTCTTAAAAAAATAGAAACTCTAAAAAGTACAAAAACATCCCCAATTCGATTAGTCAAAGCTGTCAACATAGCCGCAGATAACCTCTTATTGTTCTGGTAATAAGCCACTAATAGGAATGAGGTGAGCCCTAGCCCGTCTCAACCAATTAAAAGTATTACTAAATTAGGAACTAAGATTATAAACACTATAGACAGCACAAACAACCATACTAATCCCATAAACCGCTTGTAGTATGGCTCTCCAGCTATATACCACTTGCAGTAGGTTGCTACACTTCCTCTAATTACCAAAACCGTCCCAACAAAGACTATTCTTACGCTATCTAGTAGAACTCTGAAGCTAAATGAGAGACAATTACTCTCTCAAACAGTAACTTCCAATAAATAAGCTTTTCCAAAGGTCCTCCCTCTAAGAATAAATAAGTATCCAATCAGAATCAGTAAAAGTAACCCTAAGTTACTTTTTAATTGTATGATACTATTTTTACGAGCCATCTCTTAGTAACCTTGACATCAAATCGTCTCCGCATAGTCGCATCACCATAACCAGAAGGGCCAAGCAAATTCTGGCTTCGCAAACAGCTAAACATAGAATTAGTAAAATTAACCAAAACTGATTTATTAGAAACACATGGGTTACAAACAATAAGCCTAGTCTTATTATTTCAAGCCCTACAAATAAACACAAAAGGTGTTTGTTTATACGGAAGATTACAAAACAGCCTATACTTATTAAGAAAACTCCTAGGAATTTTATTCAAATCATAGCTTTAAAACACATAGTTTTCTACGACTTACAAGGCCGTCGCTTCAGCAAAGCTTTTAAAACTACCTACCTTCTATGATCCTCCGTATAGAGACACAATAAGACACAAAAAATATAACACTGAATACACGCGATTGCAACTTCAGCGGCTCCAAAAACACCTCCGCCCATTATTAACCCTTTAATACCCCCAACTCCTGTAAGCAGCCTTCTGCTATTTAACCAGCTAACTACTAACTCTCTCCTGCATATAGTTAGAATTACTTTACCAGCTCCCAGATTTAGTGTCAGACGTAAAACTAATGTTAAAGGGCGAAGTATGCCACTAATTAGCTCAACCACTACTATAAAAGGCACAAGGATTAACGGGCAACCTGTTGGAACGAGACTCATCAACCCCTGCTCAAATCTGCATAAAAGACTAGATAAAACTAAACAAGTTCAAATAGACAAAGCAAAGGAGAACCCGAACACAAACTGCCCTCTTACAGGGAAAAAGAATGGAAAGTTTCCAGACAGATTTAGTATCAGAATTATCATGAACAGACCCCTTATTACTAGAGGAAACCCAGATAGCTTTAGTCCCTTTCCGTTCAATCGAATCATCGAATAAGTAAAGGATAGCACCAAACTCCGAAAAGAGCTCGTACTTCTACCCTTAGTGTACACGTCTCTAAATAGCACGGTTATTGGCACTATAGAAGACAGCAACCATAACGGCATAGACAACCAAATTAAGTTATAGCTGTGAGCATCAAATCTAGAAAAAACATCTATTAACATGACTTTAAATTATTGATTACGCGATTTCTTATAAATATAAGTGATACACGTGTTATAAGGGTTAGTTCACACAAATGGCAATTGGCTATAAACATGCTTCCTTCCTGGATAAAGGTCTCGGGTACCTGCTCAGTCTATTTCACCACATAAACCCCCACTAAATACAACCCCTCGCTGGCTTACTAGAGCCTCTCATAGAAGGAACTTAAAATATATTAGAGACCCAAAAGACACAGCGGACCCATAAGAAGACACCCAATGTCAGTGAGCATAAATATCAGCGTAGTCTATATACCGTCGAGGCATTCCTCTTAGGCCTAAGAAATGCTGAGGAAAGAAGGTAGTATTTACCCCAAAAAATATTGCTATAAAATGGGCTTTCCTCCATTTCTTATTAAAGCATACTCCAACAAAATTTGGCAACCAATGGTTAAGACCACAGAACACCCCAAACACCGCCCCTATTCTTAGCACATAATGGAAATGAGCCACCACATAATATGTGTCGTGTAGAGACACATCCATAGAAGCCCTAGACAGTAAGACCCCTGTTAGCCCTCCCACGGTGAATAAAAACAGAAACCCAGTACTTCAGTAGGCGGCAGGCTTTATTTTGAATTTTCTTCCTGCTATAGTTGCCAGTCATCTGAATACTTTCACCCCTGTTGGAACAGCGATTACTATAGTTGCGGTAGAAAAATAGCCTCGAGTATCAACATTAAGACCTACGGTAAACATGTGGTGAGCCCACACCATACACCCTAACCCTCCAATTCCGATTATTGCGTATACTATCCCAATTAGACCAAAAACCGCTTCTTTTCCAGAGCAATGCATAATTACTTTTGATATCACACCAAAGGCAGGTAGAATAAGAATATACACTTCCGGATGCCCAAAAAATCAAAACAAATGTTGGAACAAAACGGGGTCCCCCCCTCCTGCGGGATCGAAAAAAGTTGTGTTAAAGTTTCGGTCAAACAAGATTATTGTGATGCCCCCTCCTAGAACCGGAATTGAAATAATTAAAAGAACTGCAGTAACTCTAATCCTTAAAACATAAAGCTCCGCTCGTTCTCCTTTCATTTCTAACACTGGCATATTTTTATTGGTCCTAGCAAAGTTAATAGCCCCCACTAGAGAGCTGAGCCCAGCTAGATGTAGTGACACAATAAGAACATCCATCCTAGGGCCCCTATGATAGGGGTACACAGATAAAGGGGGGTAAATAGTTCATCCAGCACCAACTCCTTTATCCGTTCTAAAGGACAGTATTAGTAAATATAGTGCATTAGGAGATAGTCAATAACTTAAGTTGTTTATTCGCGGGTAAATTATATCTTTACCTCCTACTAGCAGAGGAATCAACCAATTACCGAAAGCTCCAATTAAGATAGGTATCACAGCAAAAAAAATTATTATTAAGGCATGCGTTGTAACCACCACATTATAGAATCAATCTCTTTTTAAGAACACTGCTCCAGGATGCCCCAGTTGCATTCGGATCATTAACCTCAACCTTGCTCCAAACAACCCTCCTCAGACTCCGCTATACAGATAAAGGGTTCCAATATCTTTGTGATTTGTTGATCACAGCCATCGACGTCACCAGGACTCCACTTCTCCATAACCCCCTACTTCTTCCTTTTTTAGTATTTTTATCATTTTATTTATCCTTACTTAGAAGCCAATCATCTAGCCTTATTAGCCCTTAGAGCCGCACTAGATTTTAGCCTCTTAATATTTTTTTCCCTATACGCTATAGTAAGATATGCCTTTTCAAACCTTCTATTAGATCCTTGAGAACTTTCATTGGTCCCATACTTCCTTAAGAAGCACTCTCGACGTGAAAACCACAGGTACACACAATACACTTCCAACAGCAAAAGTAAGCCTCTTACAATCACCTCTCATCAAAATTCGTTTCGCATAAATGCCACTTCTAGTATTAACCTACTCATTCCAAAGACCCCTCACGATATTCGTGGTAGAGACCCCCAAACAAGATAAGAAGGAAACCCCTTGAGGACAAAATCCCTAACACTCTCTTACCGTAAAAGAACATGTAGGCAAAAGGTATTAACAGCACTACCTCTACATCAAACACGACGAACAAAACTGCTACTAGAAAGAATCGGATAGAAAAGGGCCTCCGAGCTCTTCCAATAGGCTCAAATCCACACTCATATGGACTGCACTTTTCTCGGTCTAGACCCCGCTTTTCCCTTAGTAGCATAAATAACCCCGTAAACAAAAAAGACACAATGCAGACAAACGCAACTCTTAACCCCATAACCATTCTTCTAGAAAACTTATGGAAGTGTCTTTAGCTCCCAAAGCCAATATTTTATTTTAAACTATATCTAGCTAAAAAAGGGTTGACACCACTAATAGCCCCACAACCTATCGTTCTTAAATTAAACTACTTTTTTATAAGGAAAAATGGTACAAGCCATTTATAACAAAGTTAGCAGCCCTATTATGTTAATTAACTTCCTCACTTAAGAATGAAAACCTAGGCTTAATAATTAGATGCAAACCAATCCTTTTTTTTAAAGTACCATTCTACAAAAAGGAGGTAACAACTACCTATAGTTATGTTTGAAACAAAATATTTTATTTTAAATTACCTTTTTATCATACTTTTGTGGTTTTACCCACTCTTTTTGAGCCGAAATCAAAACGCCCCTGGCCTAAAAGCAGTTTCTAAATAAATCTCACCAAGATCAATGCCCCCCCTGCTAGGTTAGCCCCGATCACTATCCTCCACATAATCTTGAATTCTGCTTTGTTTTTGTCTACTAACCTTTTTATTACTATCCTATAAAAAAAGTCAATGTAGAATTTTAGCCTGATTACTGAACCTATAATACAAGCCACGATTACAGCCCTTCCTCTCATTAGAAACACCAATACTTTCGCTAGAAAGCCAAGGAAAGGAGGCATCCCCATCAGTATCAGTAACCCTATACCCCTCGCGGCTCTACTAATCTGACCGCCCATTCTTGTTTTGTTTATTATTGAGCACACCATAAAAAAACAGCCCTACCGACAGCGAGTAAACTGCAAAATACCCTACAAAGACTACTCTTGACCATGTGAGCCCTAACAGCATTCATGATGTATGCACAAACGACGAGTACGCGCTTATTACTCGTACTGAATTCTGGTTAAGGCCCCCTACTGCCCCAATTCCAGCTATCAATACAATTACTACTCACAACCCCTTAGAGGGTATAATTATTGATAAAAAGACAAGGGGGGCGACTTTTTGCCAAGTTAATATTAACCCTCTTGCTAACCATCTGCTGTTCTTAATAATTGAAGGGACCCACGAATGTAGCGGGAAAACGCCAGATTTTAACACTGTACCCGCCCCCCTTATCACCAGCCCTCTCACTACGTGCTGCTCTATCAAGGTTACAAAACCCACTAGTATCAGAATTGACCCCGTTCTTTGTACCACAAAATATTTTACACAGGGCTCAGGACTATAGTGACCATCAGGGTTTATAATTACAAGAAATCCATACAGATTTAGCTCTAAACCGAGTCACACCCCTACTATCTCTTCTCTTCTAACCCTAAGAATTGTCCCGATCAATATTACCCCTAATCTCACTAATTTTATAGGTCTTACCACAAAGCTTACCATTTCAAGTAAAGGTTACTTATAACACTTGAAAATCATAGGTCTTCTGTCCTTAATTAGACTACTTTACTCAGACTAGTAAGCGCTTGGAATCGCTTTGGTACTTGATTTCAAATCAAAACTGTTTAACTAGTCTGTATGACTCCTATTTTTAACCTTTTAAATGGTCAGGAATCTTATATCAGGACGGAGCATGCTCTTCTTGAATGTACGCATACCACGAAGGCTTTGCGTCTGGGTACTTAAACGTATAGACGTCCCCGTCTCATATTTTGAACCACCACATGTATAACCATCCTCCAAACCACACATATACTAAACATCATAATGCTACCCATACCACATCTACGAAGTGTCAGTACCAAATGCAAGCCTCAAAACCAAAGTGCCGTTGACTGGAAAACTCCCCACGCCATAGTCGGACTAACCTCACCATTAGTCAAAGAGTCCCCACAACTACGTGCATTCCATGAAACCCAGTTAGTAAATAAAACACTCTTCCATACACCCTATCTGCAATAGTGTATGAGTTTCAGTAGTATTCTCGAAGTTGCACTAGGAAGAACACAGTCCCACATAAAATTGTTACCACTAGGCCAATAAATGGCCCAACATCATAATCCTTCAAACGCATTCTCTTATGGGCTTGAGTTACGAATAACCCCCTCCTAATTAAAAGACCTGTCTCGAACAGCCTTGTCGACGACGGGTTTGGCGTGCGGATCCCTGGAGGGGGTCATCGCATCCCTAGTTCACACGAGGGTCTTAAGGCATTATGGAAGAAAGTCCAAAAAAAAGAAAAGAAGAACATTACTTCAGACAGAATAAAAAGGGCAACTCCATCACGAAATCTCTTGATTACGAAGCGAGTATGAAACCCAATATCTCCCTCACGAATTAAGTCTCGCCATCATCTAAAAGTTCTCAATAGTATACACCCCAACCTCATTCCTATTAATAGAAATCTGGGAGTTCGATGCAGTCACAAAATTAACCCTACCGCTATTCCGTTTGCCGAGATAGCCACAAAAAAGGGCCACGGACTTGGACCTGGTACATAGTAACGAGAATAAGGATTACGATTCATTGTTTAGGGTATAAACATAAACATAAAGTTCAGCGGTATCCAATGAGCCGCCAGAACAAAAACATCACAAACTCTTCTCAAGTTTAAGGACTCCCTGTGTGACACCCCCTTCCCGTGACAACAACTTCCATATAGGTATAGTCTAAAACATGCCCTAATAAAGCTTATCAGACCCAGGATAAGCAGGAACACTCCACTTATTCACCCTCCCACGCCGAAAACGAGGATTTCCCCAAATAAGTTTAGACTAGGAGGGGCTGCTATGTTGCTTGATCTTAACAGGAAACACATTAAGACTAGACTTGGGCAGACTAACAAGCCCCCTTTATTTATTACTAGCAGACGCGAGTGCCTCATCTTATAGATAGCATTCACATACCTGAACAAACCTGATGAACACAACCCATGCCCGATCATAATAATAATGGCCCCCACTACCCCTAATACCGTGTTGCTAAGCACTCCTAATAGCACAAGCCTCATATGCGCTACAGAGGAATATGCTACCAAACATTTTAGGTCCACTTGCCGTACACACGCTAATCCTGCGTAGACACCTCCTGCCAAGTTCACCACTAGTAGCAGCACAAAAAAAACGCTTCTAAGCCTTATTTGTATAACTATTATAAATCGAAGCAGCCCGTACCCTCCTAATTTTAGTACCACCCCGGCCAATAGCATCGAACCGGCTACTGGGGCCTCTACGTGAGCCTTAGGTAGTCACAGGTGAAATGGATATATTGGTAGCTTGATAAGAAACCCTAGAATGTATAGCCATCACAATCTCATTCCCCTTTTTTTTACTAGCCTTACCACAGAACTTATCCTCCTCCTCAACCCTCTAATATAGAGTTCTCTTACCCCCCATAAGAAAAAAAGAGATCCGAACACCGTATAGATTACTATATACCCCCCTGCCTGTAAACGCTCTGGCTGATAGCCTCAGCCTACAATTAATAACAACAGAGGGGCTAGCACACTTTCAAAAAAAAAAAAAAAAAGAAAGAACCTCCTCACCCTGAATCTTATCACTAAAATTAGGCTGATTCTGATAATTATTAAATTAAATCTTGCTTTCCGGTGGATCTTAACCCTCCTTAGGTAGGAAAGAATTGCTACAAATAGAGTTAGTGTAACCATTAACCCTATTACAAAGTCTGTGGTGTACAACCCGTTCAACTCTACCCCCCCTATCGCGACTCTTGTGGCGCCCATACTTAGAATAGTTAGAACGCTTAACCCAATGACACTCATATTTAGGTTTTTTATAATAATCAATGCAATAAGTCTAATTGCCAACCTTTTAACCATAAGTAAGACAGACTTTATCTGACACATTCAGTGTAAATGAATTATACTAGTTTATATTATCTTACATACACCCTAACTAGAACTACTACACACACACTAGCCATAAGTATGACACATAGAAGAACAGTCCAACACAAACTCATTAACTTATCATAACGTAAACGAGGTAAAGAAGCACGAATAACCACAAAGAAGACCGCAAAAGCCATCATAAAGACCCCGATCAACGCTTCATTTCCCCCGAAAAATATCGCCGCCCTTATAACCCTTCTGAGAAGAATACTAGAGTACTCCGCAATAAATATAACTGCAAACCCCCCTCCGCTGTACTCCACGTTGTATCCTGACACTAATTCCGACTCTCCTTCCACAAAATCAAATGGCGCCCGATTAGTTTCAGCTAGCATACACAGCATTCAGACAACTATAACTACGCACAAAGGAAAAAAGAAAAAAAAGGACCTTTGTTGGAACACCCTAATTTCTTGAAACATAAACACACCCGAGCACAGCACCACACAAAAGAAGATAAATCCTATAGGGATCTCATAAGAAATTCTTTGCGCCATCGCACGAACTGCACCTAGCAAAGAGTATTTAGAGTTAGAAGCCCATCCGGATATTATTACCCCGTAAACCCTGACTCTAGTAATAACTATAAACAGAATCACCCCGAAAACATAAAACACTTCAGCCGACTTATACGGGTATAAAAGCCATCCAAGTAAACTGATAGTTAATATTAGTGCAGGAGCCAAAATGAAGGGCCCTACGTTAGCACGTGTAGGCACAATAAACTCTTTACATAACAACTTACCTGCGTCACTAAAAGGCTGCAAGATCCCTATATAACTCACCTTGGATGGACCCTTTCGGATTATAATGATAGCCAAAATTTTACGTTCCAACAAAGTATAGAAGCCCACAGCGAGAAGCACCCCTACAAAAGGGATAACACCAACAACCACGCCTACTCAGTCCACCAGTGCAGCCTTAGTCGACCCCAAGGGAGTAAAAGAGTCCGCTGACACTTGACAAAGGCTTAATAGGATAGAGGCTCCAAAGAAAACAGCTACTCTCCTTAGAGTCTTAAATAGACACTCGACACTAACCATAATGAGACTGGGCTTAGCTTTGTAATTCACACACAAACAAGAGTATATCTTATAAGACGAGCTTAAATCGTATGCATTAGGTCTGCCAGCTTGTGCCATGAAAGCAAGTATATATACTTATGAATTGATCCTAAATCAAACGCATTAGCTCTGCCAGCTCTCACAAAGATAAGAGCCACTACTCACGGCGCCTTAGGGGCATGAGCCCTATATCCTAATATTAGACCACCTTATCACTAAAAGCTACTTGCCCATTGTACAAGTTCATTAAATTAAAAGTTTAACGCTTCTTAAAAGCTTTAGCTTATTTTTTATTTTAGTTAAGAGCTTCCAACCATATGACAAAATATTTCTCAGGAATAAACTCAATCACAATCGGTATAAATCTATGGTTAACCCCGCAAATTTCAGAACACTGCCCGTAAATAATTCTACACTGGGAAGCTTTTATAGGAAGCCGATTAATTCGACCTGGGATGGCATCTACTTTAATTAGTAACTTAGGGAGTGCAAACGAATGGAGCACATCAGACCTTCTTACAAAAGCAGTTATTTGCACATCTGCTGGAGCCACCATCCGGTTATCAACATCCAACAAACGATACCCTCCTTTTCTAAATGTCTCCTGCTGGTCTTCTATGTAAGAATCAATTGTATAACACGAAATTCTTTCAGCGCTTTCTCTAGAGCTTGGAGTGTCTAAATTGCGACAAAATTCGTAAGATCAGTACCATTGTTTCCCAATCGCCTTAAAATTTCACCGGGGCCGTTTTACTTCTTCTATATAATATAGGTTAATTATAGAAGGAAACCACAACCCTACTAACATCAACATTGGCACAATAGTCCATCAAAATTCTAATCGTTGACGGTTCAAGAAATGGCGATAAGAAAATTTAGTAAGAAGGATTACGCATCCTATATATATAACAAAGACCAACACAGCCACTGCTACTATCATCACAAAACCATGGTACCGGAACAGGTCTTTCCCTAGTTCCCCATGGACAATATCACCAAAATATCGACTCCCGTAAAAAGACATATTTATATTTTTCTACACTTATTAGCCCACTCACGTGCGCTACTTTCGCGATTTACTAATTTTAATAACTTGAAATAAGCTAAAAACTTAAACCATTTCAGGTCTACAGGACGACTCCTACAGAATTTAGGGTATTCAAGCAGCTTGTCCCACACCCACAAAGAAAGAGGGTTTAATAACAACCTAGAGAAATAAATGACTGAAAGACACTGCCCCAAAATGATATAAGGCTCCCGCACTGGGCGAGCACCAATCCATGTTAACCTAATAAACCTACCAACCAACACTCAAAACACTACTTGATTAAACGGGTAAAAACATAAACTTCGATACTTACCTCTGTGAAGACTAGGAATTAGGTATAATACTACAATCGACAAAAACATAACATATACCCCCCCCGCTTTATGAGGAATTGAACGAAGGATTGCATAAGCAAACATAAAATACCACTCAGGCTGAACATGGATTGGCGTTTTTATAGGATTAGCAGGCCAATAGTTTAAATGATTCCCTAACAGCTCAGGATCCACACACACTAAATATATAAAAAAGAACCTAAAGCAAACATAACCAAAAAGATCTTTAATAGTATAGAAGGGGTGGAAGGGCACACACATAGTACCTCTTTCAATACCCAAAGGGTTATTACTCCCTTTCTCATGTAAAAAAAACAGGTGTAAAAAAACAACCGCCACTATCACAAACGGTAAGAGAAAGTGTAAAGTATAAAACCGCTTTAGAGTTGCATTACACACGGTCCAACCCCCTCATACATAGCGGAGCATACTCTCTCCTACTACGGGGATCACTCTAAGTATATTAGTAATAACAGTAGCCCCCCAATATGACATTTGCCCCCAAGGCAAAGTGTAACCGAGGAAAGCCTCCGCCATAGTTAACAAAAACAAATGCACCCCAAAATACCACACTGTCTTATCTAAATAAGACCCATAATACAGCCCACGAGCAATGTGCGCATAAATACAGATAAAAAACATAGAGGACCCATTTGCATGAATATTACGCAACATTCATCCTTTTTCCACATTACGCATAATATGTACTACAGAATCGAATGCCATGTCTTCATGAGCAGTATAATGAGTTGACAATAAAAGACCCCTTAGAAGTTGGATAATTAGGCACAAGCCTAGTATAGAGCCAAACCTTCACCAAGCGTTTAAGTTTACAGGACAAGGCAAATCATAGAACCTGTCATTCATAATCTTCACCAACTTATTAGTACTTCGTCACGGACCAACCCTCTTAGGCGTGTTAATATTATTCACAGTATTGTTACCAACCATCTCATAAGAAAGGCCTACACCTTGTTTATGAGTTTACAGCTCACCACCTCTTCCTCGGCCACCTCATGAATTTTTGTTATATATACAGGCACAAACCCCCCGCACACCGCATTTTTTTATGAGTACACATAAGCTTGGACCCCCCTTTTTACACCTCTGAAGACACCCAAAGTGTTAAGTGTCCAACTTTGTTTTTGCTCCATTTTTACTTTATTTTTAATTAGACTTAAAGCGACCAACAACTTACGCTTCAAAAATTTTTTTATTTTTAAGATACACGCCTCGTTTTCGAACCGAAAACCACATGAGCAACCAGAGCTGGGGTAAATGAGGAAATAAACGTCTCAAATCCCCATTATCCTACAGCTTACAATTAGCTATAGAGCCCAAGTAACTTAGAATTTAAGGGTCAAATTCACCACTTTCTCTGCCAATAATTAGGTTGAATCTCATGTGGTCCTGAAGAATGCTTACTCCCCGCAAAGGCTTTGTAGCCTTTCAAGCATACACTAAAACCAAGTTAATTAGGTGTAAGGAGACCCGTATTGACCAGTTTTTAAATAGACCATAACAGCCTAACAATAAACGAATTAACTGTAATTTTGCTTATCTTATGGATTATTTTAATAAATTATAACTATTAATACACCAATAAACTTTAACTATGAGCATTAATAACTACTGACCCCGTCTTTACTAACATCAGGAACACTGTCTTCTTCACTTACAACCACATTTCTCTGCTCGACTGGCTGACAGACATTAGCTGGGACTTCAGGCTCCACAACAGCTATTTGTTCTTCTAAAGGAACATAGCCACCCTCAGCATGGGGGCCCCCTTCCTCCTGATTATCAGGAACAACTTCAGCGACACCATTCACAACAGCATCTCCAACAGCTGAAATAGTTTCAGGTAATGGGAGCACCCTAACAGTGTCACCCCCTCCGCCCTGACATAAGTCCCCTCCTCCAACGTCTATTCTAAACACTCAGTTTTTATATGAAAAAAAAACCATCTCACACACCCCTTAACAGTAAGCCTTTTTTTGCAGCAAACCCCTGCCTAAGCCACTCTCATACAGCCTCTCTAGTGCCCAACACATTCAACAATCTATCACTAAGCAACACACTCATTTACATAAAAAGAACCCTTTTTATAAGTTAATCAGCCTATTATACAATATTATTTATGTCATTACAGATCCGTCACAAAGTATTGCTTTAGCTAAAAACTCGCTCGCTTAAAAGAGACCTTAAAGCTATGCATAAGCTTTTGGGTTAACAAACCCAAAAACTTCAATTAAAATAAAGCTTCGCAGGGTCTTGTTGCTCTTCTTTTACACACAGGCCTCTTCGCTTTACCCTTATGCAAGAAGTACTAAAATTTATTTGCCCCACTTTACTTCAAGTAAGCTTTTTATGAGGCAATCGTGTGCATTTCTTTAGAAAGATAAATTCTAAAAACCTCAGTGAGATGAGCCTAAAACTAATTAACTCCTCTTAAATTGTTTATAAAGAAAAGCTTTAACTTTTTCTTTAGGAATCAAAGTCCTACGTACTATAATACTTCTTTATAACACCTCAGAGCAATAAACTACTTTTGAGCTTAGCTTCATCAAAGCAACTGGGCCATCCCCCCACGTACAACTAAGCTAGGAAGAATTTGTAGCTCTCAGTTATATTAACATTAGCAACTAAACACAACTTAAGAGACAGGCTATCTGGCTTGAGAATAAGAATCTTATACCCTAAGCAAATTACTGGGATTTTCAATTAACAGCTCAACATTCTAGCTTAATTTATTCACCCAGCGTACACTAATTTCATTAAAATTTTTGCCCAGAAGGCAAATATAGTAATTATTGCTATGTAACCATCCTATAACCAGCACATTTAACAGCCTAACGCCACGTTTATTTACATAAAAAGGCCCTATACAATATTGTCTATAGCACTCAGATCTGTGACAGAACATTGCTTTGCTTAAAAACCTTTTATACGAAACTAACTCACTTAAAAGGGACCTCAGGACCAGACATAAACTTCATCACTTGTAGTCTTTGTAAGTTTATAACCCACCTAACCCCCTTTTAGGCGTGTTAATATTACATACTATTGTTAACACTTACTTTTTAAGACGCTCACAACCTTGTTTACAAGCTCACGCTTCTACGTTTCACAATTTTATTTAGCTTCATTTTGTTGCTGCACACCACATTTTTGTCACCTCTATTTAACCTGCTTTCCTATTTCCTCCCCTCCAGATCAGCCCCCCCAGGCATTAGTGTGTCATTTTGATTTTATTTTATTTTTGATTTACTTTTTTGCTTAGACTTTAAGTGACCCATGAATTACGCTTTGGGAACTTTCATATGACTTGATTTCTATTTATTTTTTGATTTTAAGATACAGATAGTCTAGTTTTCAAACCCCAAAAAATCACATGAGCAACCAAAATTAGGGCAAACGAAAAAAATTAACACCTTAGATCCATTTCTCCTGCAGTTTACAATTAACCACAGGAAGCAAATAGCTTTAGAATTTAGGTTTAAGTTTGTTTTTTTCTACCACTAATTAGGTTAAGTCTCACATGACTCTGAAAAATGCTTACTCACTGTAAAGGGTTCAAAACCTTATCTACAACAGGTTGTAAAGCATAATCTAAAACAAGTTTGGACAGGTATGGGCATTCGCAACTAGATTTTCAATAAAATACACAATGTCAAGTAAAATTAAGTTTTACTTTGACTTATAAGTTATCTTAACTAAGGGCTTTTTACATGCATCAGCAACAGGGTTTCCGTGTAAAAGGACAGGAGAACAGGCCTTGCGGTCACTGTACCGGCCGGTAACAGGAAATGCGGTACACTATAAAACCTCATTCTTAAGGGTTTCCACAGTGTTTGGTTTTTTTTTGTCTGTTACTAGCACAAATCCATTACACACCGCCTTTTTAGAACCCTTGTTTTATTCTTTAGGTGGGTGATTGCTGCTTTTTGGCTGCATTAATAGACTGTTTTATTTTTTACCTAATTTGCAACCCGTTTTAACCCTATTTTTTAATAAAATAGCAATACTAATTTTAACAAGAACCAACGACACGCCCTACCGCCACTAATTGGCCTTCAGCTTCATAAAAGGCAACCCTTTTTATAAACTAATCAGTTTATTGCGTAGCATTATTTAAGCAATGACAGAGCCAGGGCAAAGCGTTGCTTTAGCGAAAAAGTCCTTTCGTACAAAATTAGCTCATTTTTAAAAGAGGATAGAAACTGAACTAGCTCACGCCGTTCTGAACTCAGCTCATGTTAGATTTTAAAGGGCGAACAGACCCACCATTAGAAGCTTCTACGCCTCTAGGATATCTAAAGCCAACATCGAGGTCGCAATCTTCCCCTCCAATACCATCGGAGAAATTGCGCTGTTATCCCTAGAGTAGCTAGCCACACATATAAAGTTAGGAAATACGAGTTAGATTTATATAATAGTGAAAGACTTATTTTCACTGATCTCCCATCAAAATCGTATAAGAGCCAAAACTCCAATTAAGATAAAGCTTCATAGGGTCTTGTCGTCCTTCTTTTACATAAAGGCCTCTTCACCTTAAGTTAGTTTAAATTAAATTTTCAGACACAGCACCTTCTTCGTTAACCCTTTCATACCATCCTTCAATTGAAAGGCAAATTATCGCGCTACCTTAGGACGCTCACGTTAACGCCGCCGTTTACAACAAACATTACTCTAGTTGCACTGGGCAGGGACTACCTTTTACTTACATCAAAAGGAAATGTTTTTGTTAACAGTCGAGAAGTTTAGTTTGCCGAATTCGTTTAAAAACTTTTATTTAGCCTTAGTTTTTTAAGGTAAAACAAAATAGTAATACCAAATAAATAATATTTTTACTCGTTTTTATCATAGTCACTGGTCCTACAACCATAGGCTTATTTTAAAGTAAATGAATAACCCAATTAATCTTTTTTCCCCATCTGGTTTTAGTTAAAATACACTAATATCTAATAGCCAGTTTAAAGCCTATAGAAACCCAATTTTTTTTTAACATCAATTTTAGTATTTTTCAGCTTAACCCAAAAAATTTTACCCCTTAAATAGTTAAGGAAAATGCTTACACATCTTTTTAAGCCAACCAGATATCTAAAAGCGCGAATAGTATCTAGCCGCTATTCTTTAGTTTAATTAAATCTCTGCCACGATTTCTTAACTCAAAAAAATAACTCTCTTTTATTCGGGAAAATTAAATTCTTAAACTTGTCTTGAAAAACCCTTATGCAAAAGGTACTAAAATTTATTTATACTATTTTAATTCAAGTGCACTTTTCACAAAACAATTATGCACGTCTCTTTAAAAAAGATAAATTATAAAAAGCCTCAGTAAGAGGAATCTAGAACTGACAATTCTAAGTTATATATTAACTACTTTAACTTATTTATGAAGAAGAAGATTAACTTTTTCTTTAGGAATCAAAGCCCTACTTACTACAATTTTTCTTATAACGCTTCGAAGTTCTAAGTGCCAAAAAACTACTTTTGAACTTTGCTTCATCAAAGCAACTGGATCATCCCCCACGTGGCACTAAGCTTAGGCCTAACTAGACTATGGAGAATTTGCAGTTCTCAGTTATATTAACATTAACTACTAAGCACAACTTAAGAGAAATACTATCTGACTTAAGAATGAAAATCTTATGTTTTCCCTAAACTACTTAAGCAAGCCAAAGCAAATTACTGCGATTTTTGAATTAACAGCTCAACGTTTTAGCTTAAACTATTTGGCCAGCATACACTAATTTCATTAGAACTTTTGCTTGGAAGGCAAATATAATATTATTTACTATATATGCATATTATAGCCTAGCAGCAACTTCCGTTACTGCTACCTTGTTACGACTTTTCACAGGTTTCCCCGCGAGCGACGGGCGATTAGTACTCATCTGATTGTATTCAGGGTAATTTTATTTTTAACCCTTACTTACAAGTCCTTCTTCAAAGGCAAGTTTTCTTATCTTATTTGTCTACTTAGTTGAGCTACCTTTTAGTAGCTCAATCTTTGAATTATTGCTTAAGTTACATCTGTATCCCAGATTAACCTTGTCATAAGCTGCATGTCAATCTGAATTATTTTTGAAGTTGTGCTACATGGGCATATAGCCAATTCTAGTAGCTGCACCTAACTAAAAGTAACTTACCTTACCGAACTCAGCAAGTAAAATAAGAGTTAGCTTCAGTAATAACCAAAAATTTTACCCGGACACTCACCATATTAGAGTAAACAACCATACACACGCACTAATAAGACAAGGCTCAAATGTAGGTGGGTTATCCTTTAACACCCAGGATCCCCTGTTTTCTATCTCAGACACCGCCTATTTATTTCTCTTTGACAACCAAATGTTTAGTTAAGAGGAACTTTTGTTTTAAACTATGGATAACAGGGTATCTAATCCTGGTTTCACTTCATAGATTCGTTAGAAGCTCACTAAAACTTTAGGAATATAACCACAAAAAACCGTTAACATTACACTGCACCTATAGTTTTTTTATAGTTTTATAACACAACATTGACTCTAACCAATCGCTTAAATTTATATTCGAACTGAATCTAACCGCGGCTGCTGGCATTCATCAATTGACCCCGAATTTGTCAAAAAGCTGGGTTAAAGTTTCCTTTATTAACCAATTTTCCCCACTGATGTTGAACTTGCACTTAATTTGTTCAAGCCCGCATTTAGAATCATGAGAAGCATTTTGCCCATAAATTTAGGGCCATAATCAAACCCTCCTACAGATTTGACACAAGGTACTAAAGTATCCATCTTCCTCATTTTCAATGAGACGCTTTAATTAAGCTACTGTATCTTCTATTTTAGGTTTATTTTACTCTTCGTAAAGGCACCATGGTTTTTTATGCACAAATACGACACCACTAATATTACAAACAGTAACACACCAGCTATTAGGATATATAACCTTAACCCGCTTCTTTCAGCCATGAAACTTAGAAACAAAGACCCGCTAATTTCTCTGTACTCGTAATTCATAAGACCCATAAGGACCGCTCTGGCACAACACCTTCTGACGAGAACCATAAACTCTAGATTAAAACGATACACTTCATTGGGGTAGATCCTTAAAACATACAAGAACAGGACTATTACACCCCTAACGTAAGTTAGGAACAATAAGAACCCTAACAACCTTCTAACCTCCAGTGCAACCTCCACACATGCAATTATAGACCCCCTCAATAGCACTAGCCCTAAAGAAATAGGTTGCTTGGCAATTAAGACAATCGAAAACACAGCCATCAAAATTACACATATGACTATAACTCTCATTATATAAACATAATTAAGCTTACGCCCCCCGCTACCACCAGCCCTCATACTACCAGCTGGTAGGTAAAATAATTTTTCTGAACAATTTCATCAAACAGCTGAGTTGACCTAGTCCCTTATGGGCACCTTGAGGGCCCAATAGCTCTAGTCAACCTTGATCCAGACTTTGAGCTACCATCCTGGACCCCTTAAAGAAGGCCATTTTTCTGGGTGGGAGGTTAGCCTCTCTATGAGCCACATTCTCAAAAAGAATCTTAATAGTTTGGCTGACGACCAAGGCTTAGACCCTAATTTTCTAAGCACTCCTCATCACAAAATTAACCCTACAAAGGGAATAAGAAATACTCTGACTCTCTCATATTTCTCAAGAACTACTACAAACCCAAACCTCTCTATTTTCCTCCCTAATACCCCTCCTAAGATAATAGCCCCAATATACAGGCTAAGAAAGGAGTTTGTATATTTAAGTGCTCATTAATCCGCAAACTTCTGCTATTAACGTAATTAGACCCAAGTATTACTCTAAATACAATCCGTGCCCTATAAAAAGAAGTGAAGATTAAACCTGTTAGCTCTAATAAATAGCACCCATAAGTTATTCTTCTGTCTATCATTCTTAGCTCAATTATTAGGTCTTTAGAGAAAAACCCTCTTATAAACGGGGCCCCTCTCAAGGACACAATTGCAACCGTTATTGCACCCATTCTTACCGGTAATCCTTGCCACAAGCTTCTTAACCCCCGGATATCTTGGATTCTTTGGTTTCTATGAATAACACCCCCTGCGCCTAGAAACAACAAAGCTTTAAATACCGCATGGGTTACTAAATGAAAAAAAGCTACAGACGGAAGAAGGATTGAAATCGAGAATATTATTAACCTTAACTGCCTCAAAGTCGAGAGTGCGATTACCTTTTTTAGGT
>NW_026963639.1:10000-17500 GCF_036588685.1 Mytilus trossulus | reverse complement strand
ATCATCAAGGCCGGCAAACTATACCCTCGGTAAAAAAATTTTTACGAGGGTGAAATTTTCATCGTGGTGTCGCACGTTAGACGCGGACAGGCTACCGCGGGTCTCTCGATCATCGAGGCCGTCTAACTATACCCTCGGTAAAAAAATTTTACGAGGGTGACATTTTCATCGGGAAGCCGCACGTTAGATGCGGACAGGCTACCGCGGGTCTCTCGACCATCGAGGCCGTCTAACTATACCCTCGGTAAATTTTTTTTACAAGGGTGAAATTTTCATCGGGAAGCCGCACGTTAGACGCAGGCAAGCTACCGCGGGTCTCTCGACCATCGAGGCCGTCTAACTATACCCTCGGTAAAATAAATTTACAAGGGTGAAATTTTCATCGGGAAGCCGCACGTTAGACGCAGGCAAGCTACCGCGGGTCTCTCGATCATCGAGGCCGTCTAACTATACCCTCGGTAAAAAAAATTTACGAGGGTGACATTTTCATCGGGAAGCCGCACGTTAGATGCGGACAGGCTACCGCGGGTCTCTCGACCATCGAGGCCGTCTAACTATACCCTCGGTAAATGTTTTTTACAAGGGTGAAATTTTCATCGGGAAGCCGCACGTTAGACGCAGGCAAGCTACCGCGGGTCTCTCGACCATCGAGGCCGTCTAACTATACCCTCGGTAAAAAAAAAAATTTACGTGGGTGAAATTTTCATCGGGAAGCCGCACGTTAGATGCGGACAGGCTACCGCGGGTCTCTCGACCATCGAAGGCCGTCTAACTATACCCTCGGTAAATTTTTTTTTACAAGGGTGAAATTTTCATCGGGAAGCCGCACGTTAGACGCAGGCAGGCTACCGCGGGTCTCTCGACCATCGAGGCCGGCAAACTATACCCTCGGTAAAAAAAATTTACCAGGGTGAAATTTTCATCGTGGTGTCGCACGTTAGACGCGGACAGGCTACCGCGGGTCTCTCGATCATCCAGGCCGGCAAACTATACCCTCGGTAAAAATTTTTCACGAGGGTGAAATTTTCATCGTGGTGTCGCACGTTAGACGCGGACAGGCTACCGCGGGTCTCTCGATCATCCAGGCCGGCAAACTATACCCTCGGTAAAAATTTTTGACGAGGGTGAAATTTTCATCGTGGTGTCGCACGTTAGACGCGGACAGGCTACCGCGGGTCTCTCGATCATCCAGGCCGGCAAACTATACCCTCGGTAAAAATTTTTTACGAGGGTGAAATTTTCATCGTGGTGTCGCACGTTAGACGCGGACAGGCTACCGCGGGTCTCTCGATCATCCAGGCCGGCAAACTATACCCTCGGTAAAAAATTTTTACGAGGGTGAAATTTTCATCGTGGTGTCGCACGTTAGACGCGGACAGGCTACCGCGGGTCTCTCGATCATCCAGGCCGGCAAACTATACCCTCGGTAAAAAAATTTTACGAGGGTGAAATTTTCATCGTGGTGTCGCACGTTAGACGCGGACAGGCTACCGCGGGTCTCTCGATCATCCAGGCCGGCAAACTATACCCTCGGTAAAAAAATTTTACGAGGGTGAAATTTTCATCGTGGTGTCGCACGTTAGACGCGGACAGGCTACCGCGGGTCTCTCGATCATCCAGGCCGGCAAACTATACCCTCGGTAAAAATTTTTTACGAGGGTGAAATTTTCATCGTGGTGTCGCACGTTAGACGCGGACAGGCTACCGCGGGTCTCTCGATCATCCAGGCCGGCAAACTATACCCTCGGTAAAAATTTTTTACGAGGGTGAAATTTTCATCGTGGTGTCGCACGTTAGACGCGGACAGGCTACCGCGGGTCTCTCGATCATCCAGGCCGGCAAACTATACCCTCGGTAAAAATTTTTTACGAGGGTGAAATTTTCATCGTGGTGTCGCACGTTAGACGCGGACAGGCTACCGCGGGTCTCTCGATCGTCCAGGCCGGCAAAGTATACCCTCGGTAAAAAAAATTTTACGAGGGTGAAATGTTCATCGGGAAGCCGCACGTTAGACGCGGACAGGCTACCGCGGGTCTCTCGACCATCGAGGCCGTCTGACTATACCCTCGGTAAAAAAAAATTACAAGGCTGAAATGTTCATCGGGAAGCCGTACGGTAGACGCAGGCAAGCTACTGCGGGTCTCTCGACCATCGAAGGCCGTCTGACTACACCCTCGGTAAAAAAATTTTACAAGGCTGAAATGTTCATCGGGAAGCCGTACGTTAGACGCAGGCAAGCTACCGCGGGTCTCTCGACCATCGAAGGCCGTCTGACTATACCCTCGGTAAAAAAAAATTACAAGGCTGAAATGTTCATCGGGAAGCCGTACGGTAGACGCAGGCAAGCTACTGCGGGTCTCTCGACCATCGAAGGCCGTCTGACTACACCCTCGGTAAAAAAAATTTACAAGGCTGAAATTTTCATCGGGAAGCCGCACGATAGACGCAGGCAGGCTACCGCGGGTCTCTCGACCATCGAGGCCGTCTAACTATACCCTCGGTAAAAAAAATTCACAAGGCTGAAATGTTCATCGGGAAGCCGCACGTTAGACGAGGCAGGCTACCGCGGGTCTCTCGACCATCGAGGCCTTCAAACTATACCCTCGGTAAAAAAAAATTTCACAAGGGTGAAATGTTCATCGGGAAGGCGCACGTTAGACGCAGGCAGACTACCGCGGGTCTCTCGACCATCGAGGCCTTCAAACTATACCCTCGGTAAAAAAAAAATTTTTACAAGGGTGAAATTTTCATCGGGAAGGCCGCACGTTAGACGCAGGCAGGCTACCGCGGGTCTCTCGACCATCGAGGCCGTCTAACTATACCCTCGGTAAAAAAAATTTACAAGGCTGAAATCTTCATCGGGAAGCCGCACGTTAGATGCGGACAGGCTACCGCGGGTCTCTCGACCATCGAGGCCGTCTAACTATACCCTCGGTAAAAAAATTTTACGAGGCTGAAATTTTCATCGGGAAGCCGCACGTTAGACGAGGCAGGCTACCGCGGGTCTCTCGACCATCGAAGCCGTCTAACTGTACCCTCGGTAAAAAAAAATTTCACAAGGCTGAAATTTTCATCGGGAAGCCGCACGTTAGACGCAGGCAGGCTACCGCGGGTCTCTCGACCATCGAGGCCGTCTAACTATACCCTCGGTAAAAAAAATTTACAAGGCTGAAATGTTCATCGGGAAGCCGCACGTTAGACGCAGGCAGGCTACCGCGGGTCTCTCGACCATCGAGGCCGTCTAACTATACCCTCGGTAAAAAAATTTTACAAGGCTGAAATTTTCATCGGGAAGCCGCACGTTAGACGCGGACAGGCTACCGCGGGTCTCTCGACCATCGAGGCCTTCAAACTATACCCTCGGTAAAAAAATTTTACGAGGGTGAAATTCTCATCGTGGTGTCGCACGTTAGACGCGGACAGGCTACCGCGGGTCTCTCGATCATCCAGGCCGGCAAACTATACCCTCGGTAAAAAAAATTTACGAGGGTGAAATTCTCATCGTGGTGTCGCACGTTGGACGCGGACAGGCTACCGCGGGTCTCTCGATCATCCAGGCCGGCAAACTATACCCTCGGTAAAAAAATTTTACGAGGGTGAAATTTTCATCGCGGTGTCGCACGTTAGACGCGGACAGGCTACCGCGGGTCTCTCGATCATCCAGGCCGGCAAACTATACCCTCGGTAAAAAAATTTTACGAGGGTGAAATTTTCATCGTGGTGTCGCACGTTAGACGCGGACAGGCTACCGCGGGTCTCTCGACCATCGAGGCCTTCAAACTATACCCTCGGTAAAAAAATTTTACGAGGGTGAAATTTTCATCGTGGTGTCGCACGTTAGACGCGGACAGGCTACCGCGGGTCTCTCGACCATCGAGGCCTTCAAACTATACCCTCGGTAAAAAAATTTTACGAGGGTGAAATTTTCATCGTGGTGTCGCACGTTAGACGCGGACAGGCTACCGCGGGTCTCTCGACCATCGAGGCCTTCAAACTATACCCTCGGTAAAAAATTTTTACGAGGGTGAAATTTTCATCGGGCAGCCGCACGTTAGACGCAGGCAGGCTACCGCGGGTCTCTCGACCATCGAGGCCGTCAAACTATACCCTCGGTAAAAAAATTTTACGAGGGTGAAATTTTCATCGGTCAGCCGCACGTTAGACGCGGACAGGCTACCGCGGGTCTCTCGACCATCGAGGCCTTCAAACTATACCCTCGGTAAAAAAATTTTACGAGGGTGAAATTTTCATCGGGCAGCCGCACGTTAGACGCAGGCAGGCTACCGCGGGTCTCTCGACCATCGAGGCCGTCAAACTATACCCTCGGTAAAAAAATTTTACGAGGGTGAAATTTTCATCGGTAAGCCGCACGTTAGATGCGGACATGCTACCGCGGGTCTCTCGACCATCGAGGCCTTCAAACTATACCCTCGGTAAAAAAATTTTACGAGGGTGAAATTTTCATCGGGCAGCCGCACGTTAGACGCAGGCAGGCTACCGCGGGTCTCTCGACCATCGAGGCCGTCAAACTATACCCTCGGTAAAATTTTTTTACGAGGGTGAAATTTTCATCGGTAAGCCGCACGTTAGATGCGGACAGGCTACCGCGGGTCTCTCGACCATCGAGGCCTTCAAACTATACCCTCGGTAAAAAAAAATTTACAAGGGTGAAATTTTCATCGGGAAGCCGCACGATAGACGCAGGCAGGCTACCGTGGGTCTCTCGACCATCGAGGCCGTCAAACTATACCCTCGGTAAAAAAAAATTTAGAAGGGTGAAATTTTCATCGGGAAGCCGCACGTTAGACGCAGGCGAGCTACCGCGGGTCTCTCGACCATCCAGGCCGGCAAACAATACCCTCGGTAAATATTTTTTACGTGGGTGAAATTTTCATCGGGATGTCGCACGTGAGACGCGGACAGGTTACCGCGGGTCTCTCGACCATCGGCGGCCGGCCAAAGCCATAGCCTAGTCAAAAAGTGTTACAGGTTGACAATTTTTCATCGGGAAGCCGCACGTAAGAATAGTACAGCAGGTCTCTCGATGAAACGATCACATTTCATGTAACGTAACGTAACGAACGAAGGCAGGCAGGCATCGTACACCCTAACCCTAAGCCGCCTCTTGACGATGCCCGTCCCTAACCCTAACCCTAACCCTAAATTAACCCTAACCCTAACCCTAACCCTAACCCTAACCCTAACCCTAACCCTAACCCTAACCCTAACCCTAACCCTAACCCTAACCCTACCCCTACCCCTACCCCAAACCCTAACCCTAACCCTAACCCTAACCCTAACCCTAACCCTAACCCTAACCCTAACCCTAACCCTAACCCTAACCCTAAATTAACCCTAACCCTAAATTAACCCTAACCCTAACCCTAACCCTAACCCTAACCCTAAATTAACCCTAACCCTAACCCTAACCCTAACCCTAACCCTAACCCTAACCCTAACCCTAACCCTAACCCTAACCCTAACCCTAACCCTAACCCTAACCCTAACCCTAACCCTAAATTAACCCTAACCCTAAATTAACCCTAACCCTAACCCTAACCCTAACCCTAAATTAACCCTAACCCTAACCCTAACCCTAACCCTAACCCTAACCCTAACCCTAACCCTAAATTAACCCTAACCCTAAATTAACCCTAACCCTAACCCTAACCCTAACCCTAAATTAACCCTAACCCTAACCCTAACCCTAACCCTAACCCTAACCCTAACCCTAACCCTAACCCTAACCCTAACCCTAACCCTAACCCTAACCCTAACCCTAACCCTAACCCTAACCCTAAAGCCTGTTACTTAGGCCGTGTCAGGACCCAGGCTGGCATTATTCCTCGATACGTGTAGGTACGTGGTCGGCCTGTCTGGTAGCGGGCGATCACGGGTCTCTACCGCAGGTAAAGGTACGTGGTCGGCCTTTTGCGGGCTACCGCGGGTTAAAGTCTACGTAGGGACGTGAAGACCCGCATAAGCCCGTGGTAGCCCGCTATCAGGCCGTCCACGTACACTTATACCCGCGCTAGCCCGCTGTCAGGTCGACCACGTCCCTTCTTACCCACGGTAGCTGGCTACCGAGGCCGTCGACGTTCCCTTACCTGCGATAGCCCGCTATCAGGTCGACCACGTCCCCTCCTTACCCGCGGTAGCTGGCTACCGAGGCCGTCGACGTTCCTTTGCCTGCGATGGCCCGCTATCGGGTCGACCACGTCCCCCTCCTTACCCGCGGTAGCTGGCTACCGAGGCCGTCGACGTTCCTTTGCCTGCGATGGCCCGCTATCGGGTCGACCACGTCCCTTCTTACCCGCGGTAGCTGGCTACCGAGGCCGTCGACGTTCCTTTACCTGCGATAGCCCGCTATCGGGTCGACCACGTCCCTTCTTACCCGCGGTAGCTGGCTACCGAGGCCGTCGACGTTCCTTTGCCTGCGATGGCCCGCTATCGGGTCGACCACGTCCCTTCTTACCCGCGGTAGCTGGCTACCGAGCCCGTCGACGTACCTTTACCTGCGGTAGCCCGCTATCGGGTCGACCACGTCCCTTCTTACCCGCGGTAGCTGGCTACCGAGGCCGTCGACGTCCCTTTGCCTGCGGTAGCCCGCTATCGGGTCGACCACGTCCCTTCTTACCCGCGGTAGCTGGCTACCGAGGCCGTCGACGTTCCTTTACCTGCGATAGCCGCTATCGGGTCGACCACGTCCCTTCTTATCCGCGGTAGCTGGCTACCGAGGCCGTCGACGTTCCTTTACCTGCGATAGCCGCTATCGGGTCGACCACGTCCCTTCTTACCCGCGGTAGCTGGCTACCGAGGCCGTCGACGTACCTTTACCTGCGGTAGCCCGCTATCGGGTCGACCACGTCCCCTTCTTATCCGCGGTAGCTCCGCTACCGAGCCCGTCGACGTACCTTTACTGCGGTAGCCCGCTATCGGGTCGACCACGTCCCTTCTTACCCGCGGTAGCTCGCTACCGAGGCCGTCGACGTCCCTTTACCTGCGGTAGCCCGCTATCGGGTCGACCACGTACGATGATACCCGCGGTAGCCCGCTAGCACGGCCGTCCACGTCCCTTTACCCGCGGTAGCTCGCTATCGGGTCGACCACGTACGATGATACCCGCGGTAGCCCGCTAGCACGGCCGTCCACGTCCCTTTACCCGCGGTAGCCCGCTATCGGGTCGACCACGTACGATGATACCCGCGGTAGCCCGCTAGCACGGCCGTCCACGTCCCTTTACCCGCGGTAGCCCGCTATCGGGTCGACCACGTACGATGATACCCGCGGTAGCCCGCTAGCACGGCCGTCCACGTCCCTTTACCCGCGGTAGCCCGCTATCGGGTCGACCACGTACGATGATACCCGCGGTAGCCCGCTAGCACGGCCGTCCACGTCCCTTTACCCGCGGTAGCCCGCTATCGGGTCGACCACGTACGATGATACCCGCGGTAGCCCGCTAGCACCGCCGTCCACGTCCCTTTACCCGCGGTAGCCCGC
>NW_026963638.1:15000-21305 GCF_036588685.1 Mytilus trossulus | reverse complement strand
CTCTGTTGCCTGCCTTCCTTTTCTCTCCTCGCTGCATCCATCGAGGAGTCAGTTTAAGCCCGTAAGACACGCAGGCGAGCTGCCTTAGCTCTCCTCGCTGCATCGCGGAGTCAGTCTAAAGGCCGGCAAACTATATCCTCGTTAAAATTTTTTTTACGGGGGTGAAATTTTCATCGTGGTGTCGCACGTTAGACGCGGACAGGCTACCGCGGGTCTCTCGATCATCCAGGCCGGCAAACTATACCCTCGGTAAAATTTTTTTACGAGGGTGAAATTTTCATCGTGGTGTCGCACGTTAGACGCGGACAGGCTACCGCGGGTCTCTCGATCATCCAGGCCGGCAAAGTATACCCTCGGTAAAAATTTTTTACGAGGGTGAAATTTTCATCGTGGTGTCGCACGTTAGACGCGGACAGGCCTATCGCGGGTCTCTCGATCATCCAGGCCGGCAAAGTATACCCTCGGTAAAAAAATTTTACGAGGGTGAAATTTTCATCGTGGTGTCGCACGTTAGACGCGGACAGGCTACCGCGGGTCTCTCGATCATCCAGGCCGGCAAACTATACCCTCGGTAAAATTTTTTTACGAGGGGTGAAATTTTCATCGTGGTGTCGCACGTTAGACGCGGACAGGCTACCGCGGGTCTCTCGATCATCCAGGCCGGCAAAGTATACCCTCGGTAAAAAAATTTTACGAGGGTGAAATTTTCATCGTGGTGTCGCACGTTAGACGCGGGACAGGCTACCGCGGGTCTCTCGATCATCCAGGCCGGCAAACTATACCCTCGGTAAAAATTTTTTTACGAGGGTGAAATTTTCATCGTGGTGTCGCACGTTAGACGCGGACAGGCTATCGCGGGTCTCTCGATCATCCAGGCCGGCAAAGTATACCCTCGGTAAAAAAATTTTACGAGGGTGAAATTTTCATCGTGGTGTCGCACGTTAGACGCGGACAGGCCTACCGCGGGTCTCTCGATCATCCAGGCCGGCAAACTATACCCTCGGTAAAAAATTTTTACGAGGGTGAAATTTTCATCGTGGTGTCGCACGTTAGACGCGGACAGGCTATCGCGGGTCTCTCGATCATCCAGGCCGGCAAAGTAATACCCTCGGTAAAAAAATTTTTACGAGGGTGAAATTTTCATCGTGGGTGTCGCACGTTAGACGCGGACAGGCTACCGCGGGTCTCTCGATCATCCAGGCCGGGCAAAGTATACCCTCGGTAAAAAAATTTTACGAGGGTGAAATTTTCATCGTGGTGTCGCACGTTAGACGCGGACAGGCTATCGCGGGTCTCTCGATCATCCAGGGCCGGCAAACTATACCCTCGGTAAAATTTTTTTACGAGGGTGAAATTTTCATCGTGGTGTCGCACGTTAGACGCGGACAGGCTATCGCGGGTCTCTCGATCATCCAGGCCGGCAAAGTATACCCTCGGTAAAATTTTTTTACGAGGGTGAAATTTTCATCGTGGTGTCGCACGTTAGACGCGGACAGGCTACCGCGGGTCTCTCGACCATCGAGGCCTTCAAACTATACCCTCGGTAAAATTTTTTTACAAGGGTGAAATGTTCATCGGTAAGCCGCACGTTAGATGCGGACAGGCTACCGCGGGTCTCTCGACCATCGAGGCCGTCTAACTATACCCTCGGTAAAAAAAATTTACAAGGCTGAAATGTTCATCGGGAAGCCGCACGTTAGACGAGGCAGGCTACCGCGGGTCTCTCGACCATCGAGGCCTTCAAACTATACCCTCGGTAAAAAATTTTTACAAGGGTGAAATGTTCATCGGGAAGCCGCACGTTAGATGCGGACAGGCTACCGCGGGTCTCTCGACCATCGAGGCCGTCTAACTATACCCTCGGTAAAAAAAATTTACAAGGCTGAAATGTTCATCGGGGAAGCCGCACGTTAGACGAGGCAGGCTACCGCGGGTCTCTCGACCATCGAGGCCGTCTAACTGTACCCTCGGTAAAAAAAATGTACAAGGCTGAAATGTTCATCGGGAAGCCGCACGTTAGACGCGGACAGGCTACCGCGGGTCTCTCGACCATCGAGGCCGTCTAACTGTACCCTCGGTAAAAAAAAATTTACAAGGCTGAAATGTTCATCGGGAAGCCGCACGTTAGACGAGGCAGGCTACCGCGGGTCTCTCGACCATCGAGGCCGTCTAACTGTACCCTCGGTAAAAAAAATGTACAAGGCTGAAATGTTCATCGGGAAGCCGCACGTTAGACGCGGACAGGCTACCGCGGGTCTCTCGACCATCGAGGCCGTCTAACTATCCCCTCGGTAAAAAAATTTACAAGGCTGAAATTTCCATCGGGAAGCCGTACGTTAGACGCAGGCAAGCTACCGCGGGTCTCTCGACCATCGAGGCCGTCTAACTGTACCCTCGGTAAAAAAAATTGACAAGGCTGAAATATTCATCGGGAAGCCGCACGTTAGACGAGGCAGGCTACCGCGGGTCTCTCGACCATCGAGGCCGTCTAAATATACCCTCGGTAAAAAAAAATTTACAAGGCTTGAAATGTTCATCGGGAAGCCGCACGTTAGACGCAGGCAAGCTACTGCGGGTCTCTCGACCATCGAGGCCGTCTAACTGTACCCTCGGTAGAATTTTTTTTACCAGGCTGAAATGTTCATCGGGAAGCCGCACGTTAGACGAGGACAGGCTACCGCGGATCTCTCGACCATCGAGGCCGTCTAACTGTACCCTCGGTAAAAAAAAATTTACAAGGCTGACATGTTCATCGGGAAGCCGCACGTTAGACGAGGCAGGCTACCGCGGGTCTCTCGACCATCGAGGCCGTCTGACTTTACCCTCGGTAAAATTTTTTACAAGGGTGAAATGTTCATCGGGAAGCCGCACGTTAGACGCGGACAGGCTACCGCGGATCTCTCGACCATCGAGGCCGTCTAACTGTACCCTCGGTAAAAAAAAATGTACAAGGCTGAAATGTTCATCGGGAAGCCGCACGTTAGACGAGGCAGGCTACCGCGGGTCTCTCGACCATCGAGGCCGTCTAACTATCCCCTCGGTAAAAAAAAATTTACAAGGCTGAAATTTCCATCGGGAAGCCGTACGTTAGACGCAGGCAAGCTACCGCGGGTCTCTCGACCATCGAGGCCGTCTAACTGTACCCTCGGTAAAAAAAATTGACAAGGCTGAGATATTCATCGGGAAGCCGCACGTTAGACGCGGACAGGCTACCGCGGATCTCTCGACCATCGAGGCCGTCTAACTGTACCCTCGGTAAAAAAAAATTTACAAGGCTGACATGTTCATCGGGAAGCCGCACGTTAGACGAGGCAGGCTACCGCGGGTCTCTCGACCATCGATCGAAGCCGTCTAACTGTACCCTCGGTAAAAAAAAATGTACAAGGGCTGAAATGTTCATCGGGAAGCCGCACGTTAGACGAGGCAGGCTACCGCGGGTCTCTCGACCATCGATCGAAGCCGTCTAACTGTACCCTCGGTAAAAAAAAATGTACAAGGCTGAAATGTTCATCGGGAAGCCGCACGTTAGACGAGGCAGGCTACCGCGGGTCTCTCGACCATCGAAGCCGTCTGACTGTACCCTCGGTAAAAAAAATTCACAAGGCTGAAATGTTCATCGGGAAGCCGCACGTTAGACGAGGCAGGCTACCGCGGGTCTCTCGACCATCGAAGCCGTCTAACTGTACCCTCGGTAAAAAAAATTCACAAGGCTGAAATGTTCATCGGGAAGCCGCACGTTAGACGCAGGCAGGCTACCGCGGGTCTCTCGACCATCGAAGCCGTCTAACTGTACCCTCGGTAAAAAATTTTTACAAGGCTGAAATGTTCATCGGGAAGCCGCACGTTAGATGCGGACAGGCTACCGCGGGTCTCTCGACCATCGAGGCCGTCAAACTATACCCTCGGTAAAAAAAATTTTACAAGGGTGAAATTTTCATCGGTAAGCCGCACGTTAGACGCAGGCAGGCTACCGCGGGTCTCTCGACCATCGAAGCCTTCAAACTATACCCTCGGTAAAACTTTTTTACGAGGGTGAAATTTTCATCGGGAAGCCGCACGTTAGAATAGTACAGCAGGTCTCTCGATGAAACGATCACATTTCATGTAACGTAACGTAACAAAGGCAGGCATCGTACACCCTAACCCTAAGCCGCCTCTTGACGATGCACGTCCCTAACCCTAACCCTAACCCTAACCCTAACCCTAACCCTAAACCCTAACCCTAACCCTAACCCTAACCCTAACTAAAACCCTAACCCTAACCCTAACCCTAACCCTAACCCTAACCCTAACCCTAACCCTAACCCTAACCCTAACCCTAACCCTAACCCTAACCCTAACCCTAACCCTAACCCTAACCCTAACCCTAACCCTAACCCTAACCCTAACCCTAACCCTAACCCTAACCCTAACCCTAACCCTAACCCTAACCCTAACCCTAACCCTAACCCTAACCCTAACCCTAACCCCTAACCCTAACCAGTCCGTGTCAGGACCCGAGCTGTCCTTAGTCCTCGATACGTTAGCCTGGTTTCGTTCGCGAATGTCAGGTCCATATGGACATAAGCATGGTATTCCTCGATACGTTAGCCTGGTTTCGCGAGTGGTCAGGACCATATGGACATAAGCATGGTATTCCTCGATACGTTAACCTGGTTTCGCGAATGTCAGGACCATATGGACATAAGCATGGTATTCCTCGATACGTTAACCTGGTTTCGCGAATGTCAGGACCATATGGACATAAGCATGGTATTCCTCGATACGTTAACCTGGTTCTCGCGAATGTCAGGACGTAAGCGGGACTTGTTAATTTTTGTTTTCCATGCCTTAACCGACCGCGGGTTGGGGACGACCACGTACACTGACACCGCGGTCGGTAGCCCGCTAGCCAGGCCGTTCACGTCCCTTTACCAGCGGTAGCCCGCTATCGGGTCGACCACGTACACTGACACCCGCGGTAGCCCGCTAGCCAGGCCGTCCCACGTCCCTTTACCCGCGGTAGCCCGCTATCGGGTCGACCACGTACACCGATACCCGCGGTAGCCCGCTAGCACGGCCGTCCACGTCCCTTTACCAGCGGTAGCCAGTATCGGGTCGACCACGTACACTGACACCCGCGGTAGCCCGCTAGCCAGGCCGTCCACGTCCCTTTACCAGCGGTAGCCCGCTATCGGGTCGACACGTACACCGACACCCGCGGTAGCCCCGCTAGCCAGGCCGTCCACGTCCCTTTACCCGCGGTAGCCCGCTATCGGGTCGACCACGTACACCGATACCCGCGGTAGCCCCGCTAGCCACGGCCGTCCACGTCCCTTTACCCGCGGTAGCTCGCTATCGGGTCGACCACGTACACTGACACCCGCGGTAGCCCGCTAGCCAGGCCGTCCACGTCCCTTTACCAGCGGTAGCCCGCTATCGGGTCGACCACGTACACCGACACCCGCGGTAGCCCGCTAGCCAGGCCGTCCACGTCCCTTTACCCCGCGGTAGCCCGCTATCGGGTCGACCACGTACACCGATACCCGCGGTAGCCCGCTAGCACGGCCGTCCACGTCCCTTTACCAGCGGTAGCCCAGTATCGGGTCGACCACGTACACTGACACCCGCGGTAGCCCGCTAGCCAGGCCGTCCACGTCCCTTTACCAGCGGTAGCCCGCTATCGGGTCGACCACGTACACCGACACCCGCGGTAGCCCGCTAGCCAGGCCGTCCACGTCCCTTTACCCGCGGTAGCCCGCTATCGGGGTCGACCACGTACACCGATACCCGCGGTAGCCCGCTAGCACGGCCGTCCACGTCCCTTTACCCGCGGTAGCTCGCTATCGGTCGACCACGTACACTGACACCCGCGGTAGCCCGCTAGCCAGGCCGTCCACGTCCTTTACCCAGCGGTAGCCCGCTATCGGGTCGACCACGTACACCGACACCCGCGGTAGCCCGCTAGCCAGGCCGTCCACGTCCCTTTACCCCGCGGTAGCCCGCTATCGGGTCGACCACGTACACCGATACCCGCGGTAGCCCGCTAGCACGGCCGTCCACGTCCCTTTACCCAGCGGTAGCCCCAGTATCGGGTCGACCACGTACACTGACACCCGCGGTAGCCCGCTAGCCAGGCCGTCCACGTCCCTTTACCAGCGGTAGCCCGCTATCGGGTCGACCACGTACACCGACACCCGCGGTAGCCCGCTAGCCAGGCCGTCCACGTCCCTTTACCCGCGGTAGCCCGCTATCGGGTCGACCACGTACACCGATACCCGCGGTAGCCCGCTAGCACGGCCGTCCACGTCCCTTTACCCGCGGTA
>NW_026963638.1:0-5000 GCF_036588685.1 Mytilus trossulus | reverse complement strand
ACAGGCTATCGCGGGTCTCTCGATCATCCAGGCCGGCAAACTATACCCTCGGTAAAATTTTTTTACGAGGGTGAAATTTTCATCGTGGTGTCGCACGTTAGACGCGGACAGGCTATCGCGGGTCTCTCGATCATCCAGGCCGGCAAAGTATACCCTCGGTAAAATTTTTTTACGAGGGTGAAATTTTCATCGTGGTGTCGCACGTTAGACGCGGACAGGCTACCGCGGGTCTCTCGACCATCGAGGCCTTCAAACTATACCCTCGGTAAAATTTTTTTACAAGGGTGAAATGTTCATCGGTAAGCCGCACGTTAGATGCGGACAGGCTACCGCGGGTCTCTCGACCATCGAGGCCGTCTAACTATACCCTCGGTAAAAAAAATTTACAAGGCTGAAATGTTCATCGGGAAGCCGCACGTTAGACGAGGCAGGCTACCGCGGGTCTCTCGACCATCGAGGCCTTCAAACTATACCCTCGGTAAAAAATTTTTACAAGGGTGAAATGTTCATCGGGAAGCCGCACGTTAGATGCGGACAGGCTACCGCGGGTCTCTCGACCATCGAGGCCGTCTAACTATACCCTCGGTAAAAAAAATTTACAAGGCTGAAATGTTCATCGGGAAGCCGCACGTTAGACGAGGCAGGCTACCGCGGGTCTCTCGACCATCGAGGCCGTCTAACTGTACCCTCGGTAAAAAAAATGTACAAGGCTGAAATGTTCATCGGGAAGCCGCACGTTAGACGCGGACAGGCTACCGCGGGTCTCTCGACCATCGAGGCCGTCTAACTGTACCCTCGGTAAAAAAATTTACAAGGCTGAAATGTTCATCGGGAAGCCGCACGTTAGACGAGGCAGGCTACCGCGGGTCTCTCGACCATCGAGGCCGTCTAACTGTACCCTCGGTAAAAAAAATGTACAAGGCTGAAATGTTCATCGGGAAGCCGCACGTTAGACGCGGACAGGCTACCGCGGGTCTCTCGACCATCGAGGCCGTCTAACTATCCCCTCGGTAAAAAAATTTACAAGGCTGAAATTTCCATCGGGAAGCCGTACGTTAGACGCAGGCAAGCTACCGCGGGTCTCTCGACCATCGAGGCCGTCTAACTGTACCCTCGGTAAAAAAAATTGACAAGGCTGAAATATTCATCGGGAAGCCGCACGTTAGACGAGGCAGGCTACCGCGGGTCTCTCGACCATCGAGGCCGTCTAAATATACCCTCGGTAAAAAAAAATTTACAAGGCTGAAATGTTCATCGGGAAGCCGCACGTTAGACGCAGGCAAGCTACTGCGGGTCTCTCGACCATCGAGGCCGTCTAACTGTACCCTCGGTAGAATTTTTTTTACCAGGCTGAAATGTTCATCGGGAAGCCGCACGTTAGACGAGGACAGGCTACCGCGGATCTCTCGACCATCGAGGCCGTCTAACTGTACCCTCGGTAAAAAAAAATTTACAAGGCTGACATGTTCATCGGGAAGCCGCACGTTAGACGAGGCAGGCTACCGCGGGTCTCTCGACCATCGAGGCCGTCTGACTTTACCCTCGGTAAAATTTTTTACAAGGGTGAAATGTTCATCGGGAAGCCGCACGTTAGACGCGGACAGGCTACCGCGGATCTCTCGACCATCGAGGCCGTCTAACTGTACCCTCGGTAAAAAAAAATGTACAAGGCTGAAATGTTCATCGGGAAGCCGCACGTTAGACGAGGCAGGCTACCGCGGGTCTCTCGACCATCGAGGCCGTCTAACTATCCCCTCGGTAAAAAAAAATTTACAAGGCTGAAATTTCCATCGGGAAGCCGTACGTTAGACGCAGGCAAGCTACCGCGGGTCTCTCGACCATCGAGGCCGTCTAACTGTACCCTCGGTAAAAAAAATTGACAAGGCTGAGATATTCATCGGGAAGCCGCACGTTAGACGCGGACAGGCTACCGCGGATCTCTCGACCATCGAGGCCGTCTAACTGTACCCTCGGTAAAAAAAAATTTACAAGGCTGACATGTTCATCGGGAAGCCGCACGTTAGACGAGGCAGGCTACCGCGGGTCTCTCGACCATCGATCGAAGCCGTCTAACTGTACCCTCGGTAAAAAAAATGTACAAGGCTGAAATGTTCATCGGGAAGCCGCACGTTAGACGAGGCAGGCTACCGCGGGTCTCTCGACCATCGATCGAAGCCGTCTAACTGTACCCTCGGTAAAAAAAAATGTACAAGGCTGAAATGTTCATCGGGAAGCCGCACGTTAGACGAGGCAGGCTACCGCGGGTCTCTCGACCATCGAAGCCGTCTGACTGTACCCTCGGTAAAAAAAATTCACAAGGCTGAAATGTTCATCGGGAAGCCGCACGTTAGACGAGGCAGGCTACCGCGGGTCTCTCGACCATCGAAGCCGTCTAACTGTACCCTCGGTAAAAAAAATTCACAAGGCTGAAATGTTCATCGGGAAGCCGCACGTTAGACGCAGGCAGGCTACCGCGGGTCTCTCGACCATCGAAGCCGTCTAACTGTACCCTCGGTAAAAAATTTTTACAAGGCTGAAATGTTCATCGGGAAGCCGCACGTTAGATGCGGACAGGCTACCGCGGGTCTCTCGACCATCGAGGCCGTCAAACTATACCCTCGGTAAAAAAAATTTTACAAGGGTGAAATTTTCATCGGTAAGCCGCACGTTAGACGCAGGCAGGCTACCGCGGGTCTCTCGACCATCGAAGCCTTCAAACTATACCCTCGGTAAAACTTTTTTACGAGGGTGAAATTTTCATCGGGAAGCCGCACGTTAGAATAGTACAGCAGGTCTCTCGATGAAACGATCACATTTCATGTAACGTAACGTAACAAAGGCAGGCATCGTACACCCTAACCCTAAGCCGCCTCTTGACGATGCACGTCCCTAACCCTAACCCTAACCCTAACCCTAACCCTAACCCTAACCCTAACCCTAACCCTAACCCTAACCCTAACTAAAACCCTAACCCTAACCCTAACCCTAACCCTAACCCTAACCCTAACCCTAACCCTAACCCTAACCCTAACCCTAACCCTAACCCTAACCCTAACCCTAACCCTAACCCTAACCCTAACCCTAACCCTAACCCTAACCCTAACCCTAACCCTAACCCTAACCCTAACCCTAACCCTAACCCTAACCCTAACCCTAACCCTAACCCTAACCCTAACCCTAACCCTAACCCTAACCAGTCCGTGTCAGGACCCGAGCTGTCCTTAGTCCTCGATACGTTAGCCTGGTTTCGTTCGCGAATGTCAGGTCCATATGGACATAAGCATGGTATTCCTCGATACGTTAGCCTGGTTTCGCGAGTGTCAGGACCATATGGACATAAGCATGGTATTCCTCGATACGTTAACCTGGTTTCGCGAATGTCAGGACCATATGGACATAAGCATGGTATTCCTCGATACGTTAACCTGGTTTCGCGAATGTCAGGACCATATGGACATAAGCATGGTATTCCTCGATACGTTAACCTGGTTTCGCGAATGTCAGGACGTAAGCGGGACTTGTTAATTTTTGTTTTCCATGCCTTAACCGACCGCGGGTTGGGGACGACCACGTACACTGACACCCGCGGTAGCCCGCTAGCCAGGCCGTTCACGTCCCTTTACCAGCGGTAGCCCGCTATCGGGTCGACCACGTACACTGACACCCGCGGTAGCCCGCTAGCCAGGCCGTCCACGTCCCTTTACCCGCGGTAGCCCGCTATCGGGTCGACCACGTACACCGATACCCGCGGTAGCCCGCTAGCACGGCCGTCCACGTCCCTTTACCAGCGGTAGCCCAGTATCGGGTCGACCACGTACACTGACACCCGCGGTAGCCCGCTAGCCAGGCCGTCCACGTCCCTTTACCAGCGGTAGCCCGCTATCGGGTCGACCACGTACACCGACACCCGCGGTAGCCCGCTAGCCAGGCCGTCCACGTCCCTTTACCCGCGGTAGCCCGCTATCGGGTCGACCACGTACACCGATACCCGCGGTAGCCCGCTAGCACGGCCGTCCACGTCCCTTTACCCGCGGTAGCTCGCTATCGGGTCGACCACGTACACTGACACCCGCGGTAGCCCGCTAGCCAGGCCGTCCACGTCCCTTTACCAGCGGTAGCCCGCTATCGGGTCGACCACGTACACCGACACCCGCGGTAGCCCGCTAGCCAGGCCGTCCACGTCCCTTTACCCGCGGTAGCCCGCTATCGGGTCGACCACGTACACCGATACCCGCGGTAGCCCGCTAGCACGGCCGTCCACGTCCCTTTACCAGCGGTAGCCCAGTATCGGGTCGACCACGTACACTGACACCCGCGGTAGCCCGCTAGCCAGGCCGTCCACGTCCCTTTACCAGCGGTAGCCCGCTATCGGGTCGACCACGTACACCGACACCCGCGGTAGCCCGCTAGCCAGGCCGTCCACGTCCCTTTACCCGCGGTAGCCCGCTATCGGGTCGACCACGTACACCGATACCCGCGGTAGCCCGCTAGCACGGCCGTCCACGTCCCTTTACCCGCGGTAGCTCGCTATCGGGTCGACCACGTACACTGACACCCGCGGTAGCCCGCTAGCCAGGCCGTCCACGTCCCTTTACCAGCGGTAGCCCGCTATCGGGTCGACCACGTACACCGACACCCGCGGTAGCCCGCTAGCCAGGCCGTCCACGTCCCTTTACCCGCGGTAGCCCGCTATCGGGTCGACCACGTACACCGATACCCGCGGTAGCCCGCTAGCACGGCCGTCCACGTCCCTTTACCAGCGGTAGCCCAGTATCGGGTCGACCACGTACACTGACACCCGCGGTAGCCCGCTAGCCAGGCCGTCCACGTCCCTTTACCAGCGGTAGCCCGCTATCGGGTCGACCACGTACACCGACACCCGCGGTAGCCCGCTAGCCAGGCCGTCCACGTCCCTTTACCCGCGGTAGCCCGCTATCGGGTCGACCACGTACACCGATACCCGCGGTAGCCCGCTAGCACGGCCGTCCACGTCCCTTTAC
>NW_026963637.1:0-25787 GCF_036588685.1 Mytilus trossulus | reverse complement strand
AATTTAGACGTTAAAATTGAGAAATTTCAACTATCAACATTTGGGGCTTTTAAAATTAAAATATTGCAAAAAAATACTTTTAAAATGCCTTAATATATAATATATCATGTATCTAAAGCAATAGAGTACTCATTTGATATATCAGACTTAGCATAATTATTCGAAAGTCAAATTTATATGAGCCTGTGCCTAAAAATGGAGGTTTTCCAATGAAGGGGGGCCTTACATGAAGATGTTATATTTTCCAGCAATTTTAAATTTGTAAAGCTTTTTGATTATAAATAATCCTTACATATGTATTTAATGTACTTTAAATTGAAAGAAAACTTACAAATAACATATTATATTAGTTTAAAAGGGTCTTAGGCCAAGTAAGACTAAAAATAATTTAGGGTCAATTTAGGCCGTAGCACATAGTTACATTTAAAAATGCATATTGAAGCTATAGGAAATGAAAAATTTGTGTCTTTTCTATCATTTCTATACTCAGGTGACATGATACAATAAACCTTAGCACGAAAAGGCTCTTACATTCAATTTTTTAGCAGACAGAATGGTCTGATACAAAGATTTTTCACTTTTTAGTGAAAAACTTGCATGCAATTTTAGTCTCAACAGGCTTATATTTGAACCACATGCTATCCTACAGAAGTAAAGAAAGATATTATGTGAAATGAAAAAGGTACACAAGACATTGTTGAGTGCTTTTTATACAAATTTAGTGAGGTCTCTATTATGGACTTCAACTTTTATGTGCCATGCTCCTCACATTTAACTTGATCCAAACAGGGCGTTAGACGAGGGTCATTTATACAACACATTTTGCTCATATTGTCTGAGATAATCTTCTTTTCTGTAGATTCAGAGTTCACACATGAGTAATACAACTGGATTAAAGCATAGAAACACAAAAATTGACAAATGAAAACATGTCAGATAGAAAGTCAGAATGCCACTTATGCATCAAAATTGAAAAAGCTATGAAATGCTTATTTTGACCATATAATGCCAAAATTGGTCATTTTTGCAGAAGTTCTATCAAATAAAAGTTTAAATCCTTTAGTTTTATGCTATTTGACAAATTGACACCATCAAATCATTCAGGGAAGTTGCCAAAGTACAGATTCTATATTTCCTGATTTCACCTCTTAGGTCCGAGTACACAGTTATTTCGTAGTGCATTTCTTTTAGACAATAAATTAAAATTAAAAAAATCCCACCTGCGCTTTCTCAATAATATTTTTACAGTGTGTTGTACTACTTTTGGGACAAATTATATCAAAATTATAGAAAACTTCATCAGCTCTAACTCAAAATATGGACAATTTCATGTTAAGGGGGTCTTGAAATCTTTTGACAGCTTCCGAAGTGCTAATTTTTGACCTTTTTCAGCTGGGCCTAATCACTACTTTACATTAATATTTATGACCCAAATTTTTTTACAGTGTCATTTCACCCCCCAACTTGCTATATGAGGCATAAAACATGGAGAAATAAATTTGGAAGGGGTATAACAAAAATTGGCAAGTAACACACTGTCCACACTAAGGACTATATTCGTGGACAACGAAAATCAAAGGACGATAACTGTGTACTCGGACCTAATAGGATAGAAAAAGTTGACCAATCTTAATAAAACTTGGTATGACTAAAGCTTAATATATTATAAGACTGCTTACAAAGTTTCATAGCAATAGGATATATATTATAGACAATATGATTAATTCTATATTCAACTTTGCGTGTTAAATTTAGACGTTAAAATTGAGAAATTTCAACTATCAACATTTGGGGCTTTTAAAATTAAAATATTGCAAAAAAATACTTTTAAAATGCCTTAATATATAATATATCATGTATCTAAAGCAATAGAGTACTCATTTGATATATCAGACTTAGCATAATTATTCGAAAGTCAAATTTATATGAGCCTGTGCCTAAAAATGGAGGTTTTCCAATGAAGGGGGGCCTTACATGAAGATGTTATATTTTCCAGCAATTTTAAATTTGTAAAGCTTTTTGATTATAAATAATCCTTACATATGTATTTAATGTACTTTAAATTGAAAGAAAACTTACAAATAACATATTATATTAGTTTAAAAGGGTCTTAGGCCAAGTAAGACTAAAAATAATTTAGGGTCAATTTAGGCCGTAGCACATAGTTACATTTAAAAATGCATATTGAAGCTATAGGAAATGAAAAATTTGTGTCTTTTCTATCATTTCTATACTCAGGTGACATGATACAATAAACCTTAGCACGAAAAGGCTCTTACATTCAATTTTTTAGCAGACAGAATGGTCTGATACAAAGATTTTTCACTTTTTAGTGAAAAACTTGCATGCAATTTTAGTCTCAACAGGCTTATATTTGAACCACATGCTATCCTACAGAAGTAAAGAAAGATATTATGTGAAATGAAAAAGGTACACAAGACATTGTTGAGTGCTTTTTATACAAATTTAGTGAGGTCTCTATTATGGACTTCAACTTTTATGTGCCATGCTCCTCACATTTAACTTGATCCAAACAGGGCGTTAGACGAGGGTCATTTATACAACACATTTTGCTCATATTGTCTGAGATAATCTTCTTTTCTGTAGATTCAGAGTTCACACATGAGTAATACAACTGGATTAAAGCATAGAAACACAAAAATTGACAAATGAAAACATGTCAGATAGAAAGTCAGAATGCCACTTATGCATCAAAATTGAAAAAGCTATGAAATGCTTATTTTGACCATATAATGCCAAAATTGGTCATTTTTGCAGAAGTTCTATCAAATAAAAGTTTAAATCCTTTAGTTTTATGCTATTTGACAAATTGACACCATCAAATCATTCAGGGAAGTTGCCAAAGTACAGATTCTATATTTCCTGATTTCACCTCTTAGGTCCGAGTACACAGTTATTTCGTAGTGCATTTCTTTTAGACAATAAATTAAAATTAAAAAAATCCCACCTGCGCTTTCTCAATAATATTTTTACAGTGTGTTGTACTACTTTTGGGACAAATTATATCAAAATTATAGAAAACTTCATCAGCTCTAACTCAAAATATGGACAATTTCATGTTAAGGGGGTCTTGAAATCTTTTGACAGCTTCCGAAGTGCTAATTTTTGACCTTTTTCAGCTGGGCCTAATCACTACTTTACATTAATATTTATGACCCAAATTTTTTTACAGTGTCATTTCACCCCCCAACTTGCTATATGAGGCATAAAACATGGAGAAATAAATTTGGAAGGGGTATAACAAAAATTGGCAAGTAACACACTGTCCACACTAAGGACTATATTCGTGGACAACGAAAATCAAAGGACGATAACTGTGTACTCGGACCTAATAGGATAGAAAAAGTTGACCAATCTTAATAAAACTTGGTATGACTAAAGCTTAATATATTATAAGACTGCTTACAAAGTTTCATAGCAATAGGATATATATTATAGACAATATGATTAATTCTATATTCAACTTTGCGTGTTAAATTTAGACGTTAAAATTGAGAAATTTCAACTATCAACATTTGGGGCTTTTAAAATTAAAATATTGCAAAAAAATACTTTTAAAATGCCTTAATATATAATATATCATGTATCTAAAGCAATAGAGTACTCATTTGATATATCAGACTTAGCATAATTATTCGAAAGTCAAATTTATATGAGCCTGTGCCTAAAAATGGAGGTTTTCCAATGAAGGGGGGCCTTACATGAAGATGTTATATTTTCCAGCAATTTTAAATTTGTAAAGCTTTTTGATTATAAATAATCCTTACATATGTATTTAATGTACTTTAAATTGAAAGAAAACTTACAAATAACATATTATATTAGTTTAAAAGGGTCTTAGGCCAAGTAAGACTAAAAATAATTTAGGGTCAATTTAGGCCGTAGCACATAGTTACATTTAAAAATGCATATTGAAGCTATAGGAAATGAAAAATTTGTGTCTTTTCTATCATTTCTATACTCAGGTGACATGATACAATAAACCTTAGCACGAAAAGGCTCTTACATTCAATTTTTTAGCAGACAGAATGGTCTGATACAAAGATTTTTCACTTTTTAGTGAAAAACTTGCATGCAATTTTAGTCTCAACAGGCTTATATTTGAACCACATGCTATCCTACAGAAGTAAAGAAAGATATTATGTGAAATGAAAAAGGTACACAAGACATTGTTGAGTGCTTTTTATACAAATTTAGTGAGGTCTCTATTATGGACTTCAACTTTTATGTGCCATGCTCCTCACATTTAACTTGATCCAAACAGGGCGTTAGACGAGGGTCATTTATACAACACATTTTGCTCATATTGTCTGAGATAATCTTCTTTTCTGTAGATTCAGAGTTCACACATGAGTAATACAACTGGATTAAAGCATAGAAACACAAAAATTGACAAATGAAAACATGTCAGATAGAAAGTCAGAATGCCACTTATGCATCAAAATTGAAAAAGCTATGAAATGCTTATTTTGACCATATAATGCCAAAATTGGTCATTTTTGCAGAAGTTCTATCAAATAAAAGTTTAAATCCTTTAGTTTTATGCTATTTGACAAATTGACACCATCAAATCATTCAGGGAAGTTGCCAAAGTACAGATTCTATATTTCCTGATTTCACCTCTTAGGTCCGAGTACACAGTTATTTCGTAGTGCATTTCTTTTAGACAATAAATTAAAATTAAAAAAATCCCACCTGCGCTTTCTCAATAATATTTTTACAGTGTGTTGTACTACTTTTGGGACAAATTATATCAAAATTATAGAAAACTTCATCAGCTCTAACTCAAAATATGGACAATTTCATGTTAAGGGGGTCTTGAAATCTTTTGACAGCTTCCGAAGTGCTAATTTTTGACCTTTTTCAGCTGGGCCTAATCACTACTTTACATTAATATTTATGACCCAAATTTTTTTACAGTGTCATTTCACCCCCCAACTTGCTATATGAGGCATAAAACATGGAGAAATAAATTTGGAAGGGGTATAACAAAAATTGGCAAGTAACACACTGTCCACACTAAGGACTATATTCGTGGACAACGAAAATCAAAGGACGATAACTGTGTACTCGGACCTAATAGGATAGAAAAAGTTGACCAATCTTAATAAAACTTGGTATGACTAAAGCTTAATATATTATAAGACTGCTTACAAAGTTTCATAGCAATAGGATATATATTATAGACAATATGATTAATTCTATATTCAACTTTGCGTGTTAAATTTAGACGTTAAAATTGAGAAATTTCAACTATCAACATTTGGGGCTTTTAAAATTAAAATATTGCAAAAAAATACTTTTAAAATGCCTTAATATATAATATATCATGTATCTAAAGCAATAGAGTACTCATTTGATATATCAGACTTAGCATAATTATTCGAAAGTCAAATTTATATGAGCCTGTGCCTAAAAATGGAGGTTTTCCAATGAAGGGGGGCCTTACATGAAGATGTTATATTTTCCAGCAATTTTAAATTTGTAAAGCTTTTTGATTATAAATAATCCTTACATATGTATTTAATGTACTTTAAATTGAAAGAAAACTTACAAATAACATATTATATTAGTTTAAAAGGGTCTTAGGCCAAGTAAGACTAAAAATAATTTAGGGTCAATTTAGGCCGTAGCACATAGTTACATTTAAAAATGCATATTGAAGCTATAGGAAATGAAAAATTTGTGTCTTTTCTATCATTTCTATACTCAGGTGACATGATACAATAAACCTTAGCACGAAAAGGCTCTTACATTCAATTTTTTAGCAGACAGAATGGTCTGATACAAAGATTTTTCACTTTTTAGTGAAAAACTTGCATGCAATTTTAGTCTCAACAGGCTTATATTTGAACCACATGCTATCCTACAGAAGTAAAGAAAGATATTATGTGAAATGAAAAAGGTACACAAGACATTGTTGAGTGCTTTTTATACAAATTTAGTGAGGTCTCTATTATGGACTTCAACTTTTATGTGCCATGCTCCTCACATTTAACTTGATCCAAACAGGGCGTTAGACGAGGGTCATTTATACAACACATTTTGCTCATATTGTCTGAGATAATCTTCTTTTCTGTAGATTCAGAGTTCACACATGAGTAATACAACTGGATTAAAGCATAGAAACACAAAAATTGACAAATGAAAACATGTCAGATAGAAAGTCAGAATGCCACTTATGCATCAAAATTGAAAAAGCTATGAAATGCTTATTTTGACCATATAATGCCAAAATTGGTCATTTTTGCAGAAGTTCTATCAAATAAAAGTTTAAATCCTTTAGTTTTATGCTATTTGACAAATTGACACCATCAAATCATTCAGGGAAGTTGCCAAAGTACAGATTCTATATTTCCTGATTTCACCTCTTAGGTCCGAGTACACAGTTATTTCGTAGTGCATTTCTTTTAGACAATAAATTAAAATTAAAAAAATCCCACCTGCGCTTTCTCAATAATATTTTTACAGTGTGTTGTACTACTTTTGGGACAAATTATATCAAAATTATAGAAAACTTCATCAGCTCTAACTCAAAATATGGACAATTTCATGTTAAGGGGGTCTTGAAATCTTTTGACAGCTTCCGAAGTGCTAATTTTTGACCTTTTTCAGCTGGGCCTAATCACTACTTTACATTAATATTTATGACCCAAATTTTTTTACAGTGTCATTTCACCCCCCAACTTGCTATATGAGGCATAAAACATGGAGAAATAAATTTGGAAGGGGTATAACAAAAATTGGCAAGTAACACACTGTCCACACTAAGGACTATATTCGTGGACAACGAAAATCAAAGGACGATAACTGTGTACTCGGACCTAATAGGATAGAAAAAGTTGACCAATCTTAATAAAACTTGGTATGACTAAAGCTTAATATATTATAAGACTGCTTACAAAGTTTCATAGCAATAGGATATATATTATAGACAATATGATTAATTCTATATTCAACTTTGCGTGTTAAATTTAGACGTTAAAATTGAGAAATTTCAACTATCAACATTTGGGGCTTTTAAAATTAAAATATTGCAAAAAAATACTTTTAAAATGCCTTAATATATAATATATCATGTATCTAAAGCAATAGAGTACTCATTTGATATATCAGACTTAGCATAATTATTCGAAAGTCAAATTTATATGAGCCTGTGCCTAAAAATGGAGGTTTTCCAATGAAGGGGGGCCTTACATGAAGATGTTATATTTTCCAGCAATTTTAAATTTGTAAAGCTTTTTGATTATAAATAATCCTTACATATGTATTTAATGTACTTTAAATTGAAAGAAAACTTACAAATAACATATTATATTAGTTTAAAAGGGTCTTAGGCCAAGTAAGACTAAAAATAATTTAGGGTCAATTTAGGCCGTAGCACATAGTTACATTTAAAAATGCATATTGAAGCTATAGGAAATGAAAAATTTGTGTCTTTTCTATCATTTCTATACTCAGGTGACATGATACAATAAACCTTAGCACGAAAAGGCTCTTACATTCAATTTTTTAGCAGACAGAATGGTCTGATACAAAGATTTTTCACTTTTTAGTGAAAAACTTGCATGCAATTTTAGTCTCAACAGGCTTATATTTGAACCACATGCTATCCTACAGAAGTAAAGAAAGATATTATGTGAAATGAAAAAGGTACACAAGACATTGTTGAGTGCTTTTTATACAAATTTAGTGAGGTCTCTATTATGGACTTCAACTTTTATGTGCCATGCTCCTCACATTTAACTTGATCCAAACAGGGCGTTAGACGAGGGTCATTTATACAACACATTTTGCTCATATTGTCTGAGATAATCTTCTTTTCTGTAGATTCAGAGTTCACACATGAGTAATACAACTGGATTAAAGCATAGAAACACAAAAATTGACAAATGAAAACATGTCAGATAGAAAGTCAGAATGCCACTTATGCATCAAAATTGAAAAAGCTATGAAATGCTTATTTTGACCATATAATGCCAAAATTGGTCATTTTTGCAGAAGTTCTATCAAATAAAAGTTTAAATCCTTTAGTTTTATGCTATTTGACAAATTGACACCATCAAATCATTCAGGGAAGTTGCCAAAGTACAGATTCTATATTTCCTGATTTCACCTCTTAGGTCCGAGTACACAGTTATTTCGTAGTGCATTTCTTTTAGACAATAAATTAAAATTAAAAAAATCCCACCTGCGCTTTCTCAATAATATTTTTACAGTGTGTTGTACTACTTTTGGGACAAATTATATCAAAATTATAGAAAACTTCATCAGCTCTAACTCAAAATATGGACAATTTCATGTTAAGGGGGTCTTGAAATCTTTTGACAGCTTCCGAAGTGCTAATTTTTGACCTTTTTCAGCTGGGCCTAATCACTACTTTACATTAATATTTATGACCCAAATTTTTTTACAGTGTCATTTCACCCCCCAACTTGCTATATGAGGCATAAAACATGGAGAAATAAATTTGGAAGGGGTATAACAAAAATTGGCAAGTAACACACTGTCCACACTAAGGACTATATTCGTGGACAACGAAAATCAAAGGACGATAACTGTGTACTCGGACCTAATAGGATAGAAAAAGTTGACCAATCTTAATAAAACTTGGTATGACTAAAGCTTAATATATTATAAGACTGCTTACAAAGTTTCATAGCAATAGGATATATATTATAGACAATATGATTAATTCTATATTCAACTTTGCGTGTTAAATTTAGACGTTAAAATTGAGAAATTTCAACTATCAACATTTGGGGCTTTTAAAATTAAAATATTGCAAAAAAATACTTTTAAAATGCCTTAATATATAATATATCATGTATCTAAAGCAATAGAGTACTCATTTGATATATCAGACTTAGCATAATTATTCGAAAGTCAAATTTATATGAGCCTGTGCCTAAAAATGGAGGTTTTCCAATGAAGGGGGGCCTTACATGAAGATGTTATATTTTCCAGCAATTTTAAATTTGTAAAGCTTTTTGATTATAAATAATCCTTACATATGTATTTAATGTACTTTAAATTGAAAGAAAACTTACAAATAACATATTATATTAGTTTAAAAGGGTCTTAGGCCAAGTAAGACTAAAAATAATTTAGGGTCAATTTAGGCCGTAGCACATAGTTACATTTAAAAATGCATATTGAAGCTATAGGAAATGAAAAATTTGTGTCTTTTCTATCATTTCTATACTCAGGTGACATGATACAATAAACCTTAGCACGAAAAGGCTCTTACATTCAATTTTTTAGCAGACAGAATGGTCTGATACAAAGATTTTTCACTTTTTAGTGAAAAACTTGCATGCAATTTTAGTCTCAACAGGCTTATATTTGAACCACATGCTATCCTACAGAAGTAAAGAAAGATATTATGTGAAATGAAAAAGGTACACAAGACATTGTTGAGTGCTTTTTATACAAATTTAGTGAGGTCTCTATTATGGACTTCAACTTTTATGTGCCATGCTCCTCACATTTAACTTGATCCAAACAGGGCGTTAGACGAGGGTCATTTATACAACACATTTTGCTCATATTGTCTGAGATAATCTTCTTTTCTGTAGATTCAGAGTTCACACATGAGTAATACAACTGGATTAAAGCATAGAAACACAAAAATTGACAAATGAAAACATGTCAGATAGAAAGTCAGAATGCCACTTATGCATCAAAATTGAAAAAGCTATGAAATGCTTATTTTGACCATATAATGCCAAAATTGGTCATTTTTGCAGAAGTTCTATCAAATAAAAGTTTAAATCCTTTAGTTTTATGCTATTTGACAAATTGACACCATCAAATCATTCAGGGAAGTTGCCAAAGTACAGATTCTATATTTCCTGATTTCACCTCTTAGGTCCGAGTACACAGTTATTTCGTAGTGCATTTCTTTTAGACAATAAATTAAAATTAAAAAAATCCCACCTGCGCTTTCTCAATAATATTTTTACAGTGTGTTGTACTACTTTTGGGACAAATTATATCAAAATTATAGAAAACTTCATCAGCTCTAACTCAAAATATGGACAATTTCATGTTAAGGGGGTCTTGAAATCTTTTGACAGCTTCCTAAGTGCTAATTTTTGACCTTTTTCAGCTGGGCCTAATCACTACTTTACATTAATATTTATGACCCAAATTTTTTTACAGTGTCATTTCACCCCCCAACTTGCTATATGAGGCATAAAACATGGAGAAATAAATTTGGAAGGGGTATAACAAAAATTGGCAAGTAACACACTGTCCACACTAAGGACTATATTCGTGGACAACGAAAATCAAAGGACGATAACTGTGTACTCGGACCTAATAGGATAGAAAAAGTTGACCAATCTTAATAAAACTTGGTATGACTAAAGCTTAATATATTATAAGACTGCTTACAAAGTTTCATAGCAATAGGATATATATTATAGACAATATGATTAATTCTATATTCAACTTTGCGTGTTAAATTTAGACGTTAAAATTGAGAAATTTCAACTATCAACATTTGGGGCTTTTAAAATTAAAATATTGCAAAAAAATACTTTTAAAATGCCTTAATATATAATATATCATGTATCTAAAGCAATAGAGTACTCATTTGATATATCAGACTTAGCATAATTATTCGAAAGTCAAATTTATATGAGCCTGTGCCTAAAAATGGAGGTTTTCCAATGAAGGGGGGCCTTACATGAAGATGTTATATTTTCCAGCAATTTTAAATTTGTAAAGCTTTTTGATTATAAATAATCCTTACATATGTATTTAATGTACTTTAAATTGAAAGAAAACTTACAAATAACATATTATATTAGTTTAAAAGGGTCTTAGGCCAAGTAAGACTAAAAATAATTTAGGGTCAATTTAGGCCGTAGCACATAGTTACATTTAAAAATGCATATTGAAGCTATAGGAAATGAAAAATTTGTGTCTTTTCTATCATTTCTATACTCAGGTGACATGATACAATAAACCTTAGCACGAAAAGGCTCTTACATTCAATTTTTTAGCAGACAGAATGGTCTGATACAAAGATTTTTCACTTTTTAGTGAAAAACTTGCATGCAATTTTAGTCTCAACAGGCTTATATTTGAACCACATGCTATCCTACAGAAGTAAAGAAAGATATTATGTGAAATGAAAAAGGTACACAAGACATTGTTGAGTGCTTTTTATACAAATTTAGTGAGGTCTCTATTATGGACTTCAACTTTTATGTGCCATGCTCCTCACATTTAACTTGATCCAAACAGGGCGTTAGACGAGGGTCATTTATACAACACATTTTGCTCATATTGTCTGAGATAATCTTCTTTTCTGTAGATTCAGAGTTCACACATGAGTAATACAACTGGATTAAAGCATAGAAACACAAAAATTGACAAATGAAAACATGTCAGATAGAAAGTCAGAATGCCACTTATGCATCAAAATTGAAAAAGCTATGAAATGCTTATTTTGACCATATAATGCCAAAATTGGTCATTTTTGCAGAAGTTCTATCAAATAAAAGTTTAAATCCTTTAGTTTTATGCTATTTGACAAATTGACACCATCAAATCATTCAGGGAAGTTGCCAAAGTACAGATTCTATATTTCCTGATTTCACCTCTTAGGTCCGAGTACACAGTTATTTCGTAGTGCATTTCTTTTAGACAATAAATTAAAATTAAAAAAATCCCACCTGCGCTTTCTCAATAATATTTTTACAGTGTGTTGTACTACTTTTGGGACAAATTATATCAAAATTATAGAAAACTTCATCAGCTCTAACTCAAAATATGGACAATTTCATGTTAAGGGGGTCTTGAAATCTTTTGACAGCTTCCGAAGTGCTAATTTTTGACCTTTTTCAGCTGGGCCTAATCACTACTTTACATTAATATTTATGACCCAAATTTTTTTACAGTGTCATTTCACCCCCCAACTTGCTATATGAGGCATAAAACATGGAGAAATAAATTTGGAAGGGGTATAACAAAAATTGGCAAGTAACACACTGTCCACACTAAGGACTATATTCGTGGACAACGAAAATCAAAGGACGATAACTGTGTACTCGGACCTAATAGGATAGAAAAAGTTGACCAATCTTAATAAAACTTGGTATGACTAAAGCTTAATATATTATAAGACTGCTTACAAAGTTTCATAGCAATAGGATATATATTATAGACAATATGATTAATTCTATATTCAACTTTGCGTGTTAAATTTAGACGTTAAAATTGAGAAATTTCAACTATCAACATTTGGGGCTTTTAAAATTAAAATATTGCAAAAAAATACTTTTAAAATGCCTTAATATATAATATATCATGTATCTAAAGCAATAGAGTACTCATTTGATATATCAGACTTAGCATAATTATTCGAAAGTCAAATTTATATGAGCCTGTGCCTAAAAATGGAGGTTTTCCAATGAAGGGGGGCCTTACATGAAGATGTTATATTTTCCAGCAATTTTAAATTTGTAAAGCTTTTTGATTATAAATAATCCTTACATATGTATTTAATGTACTTTAAATTGAAAGAAAACTTACAAATAACATATTATATTAGTTTAAAAGGGTCTTAGGCCAAGTAAGACTAAAAATAATTTAGGGTCAATTTAGGCCGTAGCACATAGTTACATTTAAAAATGCATATTGAAGCTATAGGAAATGAAAAATTTGTGTCTTTTCTATCATTTCTATACTCAGGTGACATGATACAATAAACCTTAGCACGAAAAGGCTCTTACATTCAATTTTTTAGCAGACAGAATGGTCTGATACAAAGATTTTTCACTTTTTAGTGAAAAACTTGCATGCAATTTTAGTCTCAACAGGCTTATATTTGAACCACATGCTATCCTACAGAAGTAAAGAAAGATATTATGTGAAATGAAAAAGGTACACAAGACATTGTTGAGTGCTTTTTATACAAATTTAGTGAGGTCTCTATTATGGACTTCAACTTTTATGTGCCATGCTCCTCACATTTAACTTGATCCAAACAGGGCGTTAGACGAGGGTCATTTATACAACACATTTTGCTCATATTGTCTGAGATAATCTTCTTTTCTGTAGATTCAGAGTTCACACATGAGTAATACAACTGGATTAAAGCATAGAAACACAAAAATTGACAAATGAAAACATGTCAGATAGAAAGTCAGAATGCCACTTATGCATCAAAATTGAAAAAGCTATGAAATGCTTATTTTGACCATATAATGCCAAAATTGGTCATTTTTGCAGAAGTTCTATCAAATAAAAGTTTAAATCCTTTAGTTTTATGCTATTTGACAAATTGACACCATCAAATCATTCAGGGAAGTTGCCAAAGTACAGATTCTATATTTCCTGATTTCACCTCTTAGGTCCGAGTACACAGTTATTTCGTAGTGCATTTCTTTTAGACAATAAATTAAAATTAAAAAAATCCCACCTGCGCTTTCTCAATAATATTTTTACAGTGTGTTGTACTACTTTTGGGACAAATTATATCAAAATTATAGAAAACTTCATCAGCTCTAACTCAAAATATGGACAATTTCATGTTAAGGGGGTCTTGAAATCTTTTGACAGCTTCCGAAGTGCTAATTTTTGACCTTTTTCAGCTGGGCCTAATCACTACTTTACATTAATATTTATGACCCAAATTTTTTTACAGTGTCATTTCACCCCCCAACTTGCTATATGAGGCATAAAACATGGAGAAATAAATTTGGAAGGGGTATAACAAAAATTGGCAAGTAACACACTGTCCACACTAAGGACTATATTCGTGGACAACGAAAATCAAAGGACGATAACTGTGTACTCGGACCTAATAGGATAGAAAAAGTTGACCAATCTTAATAAAACTTGGTATGACTAAAGCTTAATATATTATAAGACTGCTTACAAAGTTTCATAGCAATAGGATATATATTATAGACAATATGATTAATTCTATATTCAACTTTGCGTGTTAAATTTAGACGTTAAAATTGAGAAATTTCAACTATCAACATTTGGGGCTTTTAAAATTAAAATATTGCAAAAAAATACTTTTAAAATGCCTTAATATATAATATATCATGTATCTAAAGCAATAGAGTACTCATTTGATATATCAGACTTAGCATAATTATTCGAAAGTCAAATTTATATGAGCCTGTGCCTAAAAATGGAGGTTTTCCAATGAAGGGGGGCCTTACATGAAGATGTTATATTTTCCAGCAATTTTAAATTTGTAAAGCTTTTTGATTATAAATAATCCTTACATATGTATTTAATGTACTTTAAATTGAAAGAAAACTTACAAATAACATATTATATTAGTTTAAAAGGGTCTTAGGCCAAGTAAGACTAAAAATAATTTAGGGTCAATTTAGGCCGTAGCACATAGTTACATTTAAAAATGCATATTGAAGCTATAGGAAATGAAAAATTTGTGTCTTTTCTATCATTTCTATACTCAGGTGACATGATACAATAAACCTTAGCACGAAAAGGCTCTTACATTCAATTTTTTAGCAGACAGAATGGTCTGATACAAAGATTTTTCACTTTTTAGTGAAAAACTTGCATGCAATTTTAGTCTCAACAGGCTTATATTTGAACCACATGCTATCCTACAGAAGTAAAGAAAGATATTATGTGAAATGAAAAAGGTACACAAGACATTGTTGAGTGCTTTTTATACAAATTTAGTGAGGTCTCTATTATGGACTTCAACTTTTATGTGCCATGCTCCTCACATTTAACTTGATCCAAACAGGGCGTTAGACGAGGGTCATTTATACAACACATTTTGCTCATATTGTCTGAGATAATCTTCTTTTCTGTAGATTCAGAGTTCACACATGAGTAATACAACTGGATTAAAGCATAGAAACACAAAACTTGACAAATGAAAACATGTCAGATAGAAAGTCAGAATGCCACTTATGCATCAAAATTGAAAAAGCTATGAAATGCTTATTTTGACCATATAATGCCAAAATTGGTCATTTTTGCAGAAGTTCTATCAAATAAAAGTTTAAATCCTTTAGTTTTATGCTATTTGACAAATTGACACCATCAAATCATTCAGGGAAGTTGCCAAAGTACAGATTCTATATTTCCTGATTTCACCTCTTAGGTCCGAGTACACAGTTATTTCGTAGTGCATTTCTTTTAGACAATAAATTAAAATTAAAAAAATCCCACCTGCGCTTTCTCAATAATATTTTTACAGTGTGTTGTACTACTTTTGGGACAAATTATATCAAAATTATAGAAAACTTCATCAGCTCTAACTCAAAATATGGACAATTTCATGTTAAGGGGGTCTTGAAATCTTTTGACAGCTTCCGAAGTGCTAATTTTTGACCTTTTTCAGCTGGGCCTAATCACTACTTTACATTAATATTTATGACCCAAATTTTTTTACAGTGTCATTTCACCCCCCAACTTGCTATATGAGGCATAAAACATGGAGAAATAAATTTGGAAGGGGTATAACAAAAATTGGCAAGTAACACACTGTCCACACTAAGGACTATATTCGTGGACAACGAAAATCAAAGGACGATAACTGTGTACTCGGACCTAATAGGATAGAAAAAGTTGACCAATCTTAATAAAACTTGGTATGACTAAAGCTTAATATATTATAAGACTGCTTACAAAGTTTCATAGCAATAGGATATATATTATAGACAATATGATTAATTCTATATTCAACTTTGCGTGTTAAATTTAGACGTTAAAATTGAGAAATTTCAACTATCAACATTTGGGGCTTTTAAAATTAAAATATTGCAAAAAAATACTTTTAAAATGCCTTAATATATAATATATCATGTATCTAAAGCAATAGAGTACTCATTTGATATATCAGACTTAGCATAATTATTCGAAAGTCAAATTTATATGAGCCTGTGCCTAAAAATGGAGGTTTTCCAATGAAGGGGGGCCTTACATGAAGATGTTATATTTTCCAGCAATTTTAAATTTGTAAAGCTTTTTGATTATAAATAATCCTTACATATGTATTTAATGTACTTTAAATTGAAAGAAAACTTACAAATAACATATTATATTAGTTTAAAAGGGTCTTAGGCCAAGTAAGACTAAAAATAATTTAGGGTCAATTTAGGCCGTAGCACATAGTTACATTTAAAAATGCATATTGAAGCTATAGGAAATGAAAAATTTGTGTCTTTTCTATCATTTCTATACTCAGGTGACATGATACAATAAACCTTAGCACGAAAAGGCTCTTACATTCAATTTTTTAGCAGACAGAATGGTCTGATACAAAGATTTTTCACTTTTTAGTGAAAAACTTGCATGCAATTTTAGTCTCAACAGGCTTATATTTGAACCACATGCTATCCTACAGAAGTAAAGAAAGATATTATGTGAAATGAAAAAGGTACACAAGACATTGTTGAGTGCTTTTTATACAAATTTAGTGAGGTCTCTATTATGGACTTCAACTTTTATGTGCCATGCTCCTCACATTTAACTTGATCCAAACAGGGCGTTAGACGAGGGTCATTTATACAACACATTTTGCTCATATTGTCTGAGATAATCTTCTTTTCTGTAGATTCAGAGTTCACACATGAGTAATACAACTGGATTAAAGCATAGAAACACAAAAATTGACAAATGAAAACATGTCAGATAGAAAGTCAGAATGCCACTTATGCATCAAAATTGAAAAAGCTATGAAATGCTTATTTTGACCATATAATGCCAAAATTGGTCATTTTTGCAGAAGTTCTATCAAATAAAAGTTTAAATCCTTTAGTTTTATGCTATTTGACAAATTGACACCATCAAATCATTCAGGGAAGTTGCCAAAGTACAGATTCTATATTTCCTGATTTCACCTCTTAGGTCCGAGTACACAGTTATTTCGTAGTGCATTTCTTTTAGACAATAAATTAAAATTAAAAAAATCCCACCTGCGCTTTCTCAATAATATTTTTACAGTGTGTTGTACTACTTTTGGGACAAATTATATCAAAATTATAGAAAACTTCATCAGCTCTAACTCAAAATATGGACAATTTCATGTTAAGGGGGTCTTGAAATCTTTTGACAGCTTCCGAAGTGCTAATTTTTGACCTTTTTCAGCTGGGCCTAATCACTACTTTACATTAATATTTATGACCCAAATTTTTTTACAGTGTCATTTCACCCCCCAACTTGCTATATGAGGCATAAAACATGGAGAAATAAATTTGGAAGGGGTATAACAAAAATTGGCAAGTAACACACTGTCCACACTAAGGACTATATTCGTGGACAACGAAAATCAAAGGACGATAACTGTGTACTCGGACCTAATAGGATAGAAAAAGTTGACCAATCTTAATAAAACTTGGTATGACTAAAGCTTAATATATTATAAGACTGCTTACAAAGTTTCATAGCAATAGGATATATATTATAGACAATATGATTAATTCTATATTCAACTTTGCGTGTTAAATTTAGACGTTAAAATTGAGAAATTTCAACTATCAACATTTGGGGCTTTTAAAATTAAAATATTGCAAAAAAATACTTTTAAAATGCCTTAATATATAATATATCATGTATCTAAAGCAATAGAGTACTCATTTGATATATCAGACTTAGCATAATTATTCGAAAGTCAAATTTATATGAGCCTGTGCCTAAAAATGGAGGTTTTCCAATGAAGGGGGGCCTTACATGAAGATGTTATATTTTCCAGCAATTTTAAATTTGTAAAGCTTTTTGATTATAAATAATCCTTACATATGTATTTAATGTACTTTAAATTGAAAGAAAACTTACAAATAACATATTATATTAGTTTAAAAGGGTCTTAGGCCAAGTAAGACTAAAAATAATTTAGGGTCAATTTAGGCCGTAGCACATAGTTACATTTAAAAATGCATATTGAAGCTATAGGAAATGAAAAATTTGTGTCTTTTCTATCATTTCTATACTCAGGTGACATGATACAATAAACCTTAGCACGAAAAGGCTCTTACATTCAATTTTTTAGCAGACAGAATGGTCTGATACAAAGATTTTTCACTTTTTAGTGAAAAACTTGCATGCAATTTTAGTCTCAACAGGCTTATATTTGAACCACATGCTATCCTACAGAAGTAAAGAAAGATATTATGTGAAATGAAAAAGGTACACAAGACATTGTTGAGTGCTTTTTATACAAATTTAGTGAGGTCTCTATTATGGACTTCAACTTTTATGTGCCATGCTCCTCACATTTAACTTGATCCAAACAGGGCGTTAGACGAGGGTCATTTATACAACACATTTTGCTCATATTGTCTGAGATAATCTTCTTTTCTGTAGATTCAGAGTTCACACATGAGTAATACAACTGGATTAAAGCATAGAAACACAAAAATTGACAAATGAAAACATGTCAGATAGAAAGTCAGAATGCCACTTATGCATCAAAATTGAAAAAGCTATGAAATGCTTATTTTGACCATATAATGCCAAAATTGGTCATTTTTGCAGAAGTTCTATCAAATAAAAGTTTAAATCCTTTAGTTTTATGCTATTTGACAAATTGACACCATCAAATCATTCAGGGAAGTTGCCAAAGTACAGATTCTATATTTCCTGATTTCACCTCTTAGGTCCGAGTACACAGTTATTTCGTAGTGCATTTCTTTTAGACAATAAATTAAAATTAAAAAAATCCCACCTGCGCTTTCTCAATAATATTTTTACAGTGTGTTGTACTACTTTTGGGACAAATTATATCAAAATTATAGAAAACTTCATCAGCTCTAACTCAAAATATGGACAATTTCATGTTAAGGGGGTCTTGAAATCTTTTGACAGCTTCCGAAGTGCTAATTTTTGACCTTTTTCAGCTGGGCCTAATCACTACTTTACATTAATATTTATGACCCAAATTTTTTTACAGTGTCATTTCACCCCCCAACTTGCTATATGAGGCATAAAACATGGAGAAATAAATTTGGAAGGGGTATAACAAAAATTGGCAAGTAACACACTGTCCACACTAAGGACTATATTCGTGGACAACGAAAATCAAAGGACGATAACTGTGTACTCGGACCTAATAGGATAGAAAAAGTTGACCAATCTTAATAAAACTTGGTATGACTAAAGCTTAATATATTATAAGACTGCTTACAAAGTTTCATAGCAATAGGATATATATTATAGACAATATGATTTATTCTATATTCAACTTTGCGTGTTAAATTTAGACGTTAAAATTGAGAAATTTCAACTATCAACATTTGGGGCTTTTAAAATTAAAATATTGCAAAAAAATACTTTTAAAATGCCTTAATATATAATATATCATGTATCTAAAGCAATAGAGTACTCATTTGATATATCAGACTTAGCATAATTATTCGAAAGTCAAATTTATATGAGCCTGTGCCTAAAAATGGAGGTTTTCCAATGAAGGGGGGCCTTACATGAAGATGTTATATTTTCCAGCAATTTTAAATTTGTAAAGCTTTTTGATTATAAATAATCCTTACATATGTATTTAATGTACTTTAAATTGAAAGAAAACTTACAAATAACATATTATATTAGTTTAAAAGGGTCTTAGGCCAAGTAAGACTAAAAATAATTTAGGGTCAATTTAGGCCGTAGCACATAGTTACATTTAAAAATGCATATTGAAGCTATAGGAAATGAAAAATTTGTGTCTTTTCTATCATTTCTATACTCAGGTGACATGATACAATAAACCTTAGCACGAAAAGGCTCTTACATTCAATTTTTTAGCAGACAGAATGGTCTGATACAAAGATTTTTCACTTTTTAGTGAAAAACTTGCATGCAATTTTAGTCTCAACAGGCTTATATTTGAACCACATGCTATCCTACAGAAGTAAAGAAAGATATTATGTGAAATGAAAAAGGTACACAAGACATTGTTGAGTGCTTTTTATACAAATTTAGTGAGGTCTCTATTATGGACTTCAACTTTTATGTGCCATGCTCCTCACATTTAACTTGATCCAAACAGGGCGTTAGACGAGGGTCATTTATACAACACATTTTGCTCATATTGTCTGAGATAATCTTCTTTTCTGTAGATTCAGAGTTCACACATGAGTAATACAACTGGATTAAAGCATAGAAACACAAAAATTGACAAATGAAAACATGTCAGATAGAAAGTCAGAATGCCACTTATGCATCAAAATTGAAAAAGCTATGAAATGCTTATTTTGACCATATAATGCCAAAATTGGTCATTTTTGCAGAAGTTCTATCAAATAAAAGTTTAAATCCTTTAGTTTTATGCTATTTGACAAATTGACACCATCAAATCATTCAGGGAAGTTGCCAAAGTACAGATTCTATATTTCCTGATTTCACCTCTTAGGTCCGAGTACACAGTTATTTCGTAGTGCATTTCTTTTAGACAATAAATTAAAATTAAAAAAATCCCACCTGCGCTTTCTCAATAATATTTTTACAGTGTGTTGTACTACTTTTGGGACAAATTATATCAAAATTATAGAAAACTTCATCAGCTCTAACTCAAAATATGGACAATTTCATGTTAAGGGGGTCTTGAAATCTTTTGACAGCTTCCGAAGTGCTAATTTTTGACCTTTTTCAGCTGGGCCTAATCACTACTTTACATTAATATTTATGACCCAAATTTTTTTACAGTGTCATTTCACCCCCCAACTTGCTATATGAGGCATAAAACATGGAGAAATAAATTTGGAAGGGGTATAACAAAAATTGGCAAGTAACACACTGTCCACACTAAGGACTATATTCGTGGACAACGAAAATCAAAGGACGATAACTGTGTACTCGGACCTAATAGGATAGAAAAAGTTGACCAATCTTAATAAAACTTGGTATGACTAAAGCTTAATATATTATAAGACTGCTTACAAAGTTTCATAGCAATAGGATATATATTATAGACAATATGATTTATTCTATATTCAACTTTGCGTGTTAAATTTAGACGTTAAAATTGAGAAATTTCAACTATCAACATTTGGGGCTTTTAAAATTAAAATATTGCAAAAAAATACTTTTAAAATGCCTTAATATATAATATATCATGTATCTAAAGCAATAGAGTACTCATTTGATATATCAGACTTAGCATAATTATTCGAAAGTCAAATTTATATGAGCCTGTGCCTAAAAATGGAGGTTTTCCAATGAAGGGGGGCCTTACATGAAGATGTTATATTTTCCAGCAATTTTAAATTTGTAAAGCTTTTTGATTATAAATAATCCTTACATATGTATTTAATGTACTTTAAATTGAAAGAAAACTTACAAATAACATATTATATTAGTTTAAAAGGGTCTTAGGCCAAGTAAGACTAAAAATAATTTAGGGTCAATTTAGGCCGTAGCACATAGTTACATTTAAAAATGCATATTGAAGCTATAGGAAATGAAAAATTTGTGTCTTTTCTATCATTTCTATACTCAGGTGACATGATACAATAAACCTTAGCACGAAAAGGCTCTTACATTCAATTTTTTAGCAGACAGAATGGTCTGATACAAAGATTTTTCACTTTTTAGTGAAAAACTTGCATGCAATTTTAGTCTCAACAGGCTTATATTTGAACCACATGCTATCCTACAGAAGTAAAGAAAGATATTATGTGAAATGAAAAAGGTACACAAGACATTGTTGAGTGCTTTTTATACAAATTTAGTGAGGTCTCTATTATGGACTTCAACTTTTATGTGCCATGCTCCTCACATTTAACTTGATCCAAACAGGGCGTTAGACGAGGGTCATTTATACAACACATTTTGCTCATATTGTCTGAGATAATCTTCTTTTCTGTAGATTCAGAGTTCACACATGAGTAATACAACTGGATTAAAGCATAGAAACACAAAAATTGACAAATGAAAACATGTCAGATAGAAAGTCAGAATGCCACTTATGCATCAAAATTGAAAAAGCTATGAAATGCTTATTTTGACCATATAATGCCAAAATTGGTCATTTTTGCAGAAGTTCTATCAAATAAAAGTTTAAATCCTTTAGTTTTATGCTATTTGACAAATTGACACCATCAAATCATTCAGGGAAGTTGCCAAAGTACAGATTCTATATTTCCTGATTTCACCTCTTAGGTCCGAGTACACAGTTATTTCGTAGTGCATTTCTTTTAGACAATAAATTAAAATTAAAAAAATCCCACCTGCGCTTTCTCAATAATATTTTTACAGTGTGTTGTACTACTTTTGGGACAAATTATATCAAAATTATAGAAAACTTCATCAGCTCTAACTCAAAATATGGACAATTTCATGTTAAGGGGGTCTTGAAATCTTTTGACAGCTTCCGAAGTGCTAATTTTTGACCTTTTTCAGCTGGGCCTAATCACTACTTTACATTAATATTTATGACCCAAATTTTTTTACAGTGTCATTTCACCCCCCAACTTGCTATATGAGGCATAAAACATGGAGAAATAAATTTGGAAGGGGTATAACAAAAATTGGCAAGTAACACACTGTCCACACTAAGGACTATATTCGTGGACAACGAAAATCAAAGGACGATAACTGTGTACTCGGACCTAATAGGATAGAAAAAGTTGACCAATCTTAATAAAACTTGGTATGACTAAAGCTTAATATATTATAAGACTGCTTACAAAGTTTCATAGCAATAGGATATATATTATAGACAATATGATTAATTCTATATTCAACTTTGCGTGTTAAATTTAGACGTTAAAATTGAGAAATTTCAACTATCAACATTTGGGGCTTTTAAAATTAAAATATTGCAAAAAAATACTTTTAAAATGCCTTAATATATAATATATCATGTATCTAAAGCAATAGAGTACTCATTTGATATATCAGACTTAGCATAATTATTCGAAAGTCAAATTTATATGAGCCTGTGCCTAAAAATGGAGGTTTTCCAATGAAGGGGGGCCTTACATGAAGATGTTATATTTTCCAGCAATTTTAAATTTGTAAAGCTTTTTGATTATAAATAATCCTTACATATGTATTTAATGTACTTTAAATTGAAAGAAAACTTACAAATAACATATTATATTAGTTTAAAAGGGTCTTAGGCCAAGTAAGACTAAAAATAATTTAGGGTCAATTAGGCCGTAGCACATAGTTACATTTAAAAATGCATATTGAAGCTATAGGAAATGAAAAATTTGTGTCTTTTCTATCATTTCTATACTCAGGTGACATGATACAATAAACCTTAGCACGAAAAGGCTCTTACATTCAATTTTTTAGCAGACAGAATGGTCTGATACAAAGATTTTTCACTTTTTAGTGAAAAACTTGCATGCAATTTTAGTCTCAACAGGCTTATATTTGAACCACATGCTATCCTACAGAAGTAAAGAAAGATATTATGTGAAATGAAAAAGGTACACAAGACATTGTTGAGTGCTTTTTATACAAATTTAGTGAGGTCTCTATTATGGACTTCAACTTTTATGTGCCATGCTCCTCACATTTAACTTGATCCAAACAGGGCGTTAGACGAGGGTCATTTATACAACACATTTTGCTCATATTGTCTGAGATAATCTTCTTTTCTGTAGATTCAGAGTTCACACATGAGTAATACAACTGGATTAAAGCATAGAAACACAAAAATTGACAAATGAAAACATGTCAGATAGAAAGTCAGAATGCCACTTATGCATCAAATTGAAAAAGCTATGAAATGCTTATTTTGACCATATAATGCCAAAATTGGTCATTTTTGCAGAAGTTCTATCAAATAAAAGTTTAAATCCTTTAGTTTTATGCTATTTGACAAATTGACACCATCAAATCATTCAGGGAAGTTGCCAAAGTACAGATTCTATATTTCCTGATTTCACCTCTTAGGTCCGAGTACACAGTTATTTCGTAGTGCATTTCTTTTAGACAATAAATTAAAATTAAAAAAATCCCACCTGCGCTTTCTCAATAATATTTTTACAGTGTGTTGTACTACTTTTGGGACAAATTATATCAAAATTATAGAAAACTTCATCAGCTCTAACTCAAAATATGGACAATTTCATGTTAAGGGGGTCTTGAAATCTTTTGACAGCTTCCGAAGTGCTAATTTTTGACCTTTTTCAGCTGGGCCTAATCACTACTTTACATTAATATTTATGACCCAAATTTTTTTACAGTGTCATTTCACCCCCCAACTTGCTATATGAGGCATAAAACATGGAGAAATAAATTTGGAAGGGGTATAACAAAAATTGGCAAGTAACACACTGTCCACACTAAGGACTATATTCGTGGACAACGAAAATCAAAGGACGATAACTGTGTACTCGGACCTAATAGGATAGAAAAAGTTGACCAATCTTAATAAAACTTGGTATGACTAAAGCTTAATATATTATAAGACTGCTTACAAAGTTTCATAGCAATAGGATATATATTATAGACAATATGATTAATTCTATATTCAACTTTGCGTGTTAAATTTAGACGTTAAAATTGAGAAATTTCAACTATCAACATTTGGGGCTTTTAAAATTAAAATATTGCAAAAAAATACTTTTAAAATGCCTTAATATATAATATATCATGTATCTAAAGCAATAGAGTACTCATTTGATATATCAGACTTAGCATAATTATTCGAAAGTCAAATTTATATGAGCCTGTGCCTAAAAATGGAGGTTTTCCAATGAAGGGGGGCCTTACATGAAGATGTTATATTTTCCAGCAATTTTAAATTTGTAAAGCTTTTTGATTATAAATAATCCTTACATATGTATTTAATGTACTTTAAATTGAAAGAAAACTTACAAATAACATATTATATTAGTTTAAAAGGGTCTTAGGCCAAGTAAGACTAAAAATAATTTAGGGTCAATTTAGGCCGTAGCACATAGTTACATTTAAAAATGCATATTGAAGCTATAGGAAATGAAAAATTTGTGTCTTTTCTATCATTTCTATACTCAGGTGACATGATACAATAAACCTTAGCACGAAAAGGCTCTTACATTCAATTTTTTAGCAGACAGAATGGTCTGATACAAAGATTTTTCACTTTTTAGTGAAAAACTTGCATGCAATTTTAGTCTCAACAGGCTTATATTTGAACCACATGCTATCCTACAGAAGTAAAGAAAGATATTATGTGAAATGAAAAAGGTACACAAGACATTGTTGAGTGCTTTTTATACAAATTTAGTGAGGTCTCTATTATGGACTTCAACTTTTATGTGCCATGCTCCTCACATTTAACTTGATCCAAACAGGGCGTTAGACGAGGGTCATTTATACAACACATTTTGCTCATATTGTCTGAGATAATCTTCTTTTCTGTAGATTCAGAGTTCACACATGAGTAATACAACTGGATTAAAGCATAGAAACACAAAAATTGACAAATGAAAACATGTCAGATAGAAAGTCAGAATGCCACTTATGCATCAAAATTGAAAAAGCTATGAAATGCTTATTTTGACCATATAATGCCAAAATTGGTCATTTTTGCAGAAGTTCTATCAAATAAAAGTTTAAATCCTTTAGTTTTATGCTATTTGACAAATTGACACCATCAAATCATTCAGGGAAGTTGCCAAAGTACAGATTCTATATTTCCTGATTTCACCTCTTAGGTCCGAGTACACAGTTATTTCGTAGTGCATTTCTTTTAGACAATAAATTAAAATTAAAAAAATCCCACCTGCGCTTTCTCAATAATATTTTTACAGTGTGTTGTACTACTTTTGGGACAAATTATATCAAAATTATAGAAAACTTCATCAGCTCTAACTCAAAAT
>NW_026963636.1:5000-12500 GCF_036588685.1 Mytilus trossulus | reverse complement strand
CGATCATCAAGGCCGGCAAAGTATACCCTCGGTAAAAATTTTTTACGAGGGGTGAACGTTTCATCGTGGTGTCGCACGTTAGACGCGGGTCTCTCGATCATCGAGGCCGGCAAAGTATACCCTCGGTAAAAAAAATTTACGAGGGTGAAATTCTCATCGTGGTGTCGCACGTTAGACGCGGACAGGCTACCTCGGGTCTCTCGATCATCAAGGCCGGCAAACTATACCTTCGGTAAAAAATTTTTACGAGGGTGAAATTTTCATCGTGGTGTCGCACGTTAGACGCGGACAAGGCTACCGCGGGTCTCTCGATCATCAAGGCCGGCAAACTATACCCTCGGTAAAAAGTTTTTACGGGGGTGAACGTTTCATCGTGGTGTCGCACGTTGGATGCAGACAGGCTACCGCGGGTCTCTCGATCATCAAGGCCGGCAAACTATACCCTCGGTAAAAAAATTTTTACGAGGGTGAAATTTTCATCGTGGTGTCGCACGTTAGACGCGGACAGGCTACCGCGGGTCTCTCGATCATCGAGGCCGTCTAACTATACCCTCGGTAAAAAAATTTTACGAGGGTGACATTTTCATCGGGAAGCCGCACGTTAGATGCGGACAGGCTACCGCGGGTCTCTCGACCATCGAGGCCGTCTAACTATACCCTCGGTAAATTTTTTTTACAAGGGTGAAATTTTCATCGGGAAGCCGCACGTTAGACGCAGGCAAGCTACCGCGGGTCTCTCGACCATCGAGGCCGTCTAACTATACCCTCGGTAAAATAAATTTACAAGGGTGAAATTTTCATCGGGAAGCCGCACGTTAGACGCAGGCAAGCTACCGCGGGTCTCTCGATCATCGAGGGCCGTCTAACTATACCCTCGGTAAAAAAAATTTACGAGGGTGACATTTTCATCGGGAAGCCGCACGTTAGATGCGGACAGGCTACCGCGGGTCTCTCGACCATCGAGGCCGTCTAACTATACCCTCGGTAAATGTTTTTTACAAGGGTGAAATTTTCATCGGGAAGCCGCACGTTAGACGCAGGCAAGCTACCGCGGGTCTCTCGACCATCGAGGCCGTCTAACTATACCCTCGGTAAAAAAAAAAATTTACGTGGGTGAAATTTTCATCGGGAAGCCGCACGTTAGATGCGGACAGGCTACCGCGGGTCTCTCGACCATCGAAGGCCGTCTAACTATACCCTCGGTAAATTTTTTTTTACAAGGGTGAAATTTTCATCGGGAAGCCGCACGTTAGACGCAGGCAGGCTACCGCGGGTCTCTCGACCATCGAGGCCGGCAAACTATACCCTCGGTAAAAAAAATTTACCAGGGTGAAATTTTCATCGTGGTGTCGCACGTTAGACGCGGACAGGCTACCGCGGGTCTCTCGATCATCCAGGCCGGCAAACTATACCCTCGGTAAAAATTTTTCACGAGGGTGAAATTTTCATCGTGGTGTCGCACGTTAGACGCGGACAGGCTACCGCGGGTCTCTCGATCATCCAGGCCGGCAAACTATACCCTCGGTAAAAATTTTTGACGAGGGTGAAATTTTCATCGTGGTGTCGCACGTTAGACGCGGACAGGCTACCGCGGGTCTCTCGATCATCCAGGCCGGCAAACTATACCCTCGGTAAAAATTTTTTACGAGGGTGAAATTTTCATCGTGGTGTCGCACGTTAGACGCGGACAGGCTACCGCGGGTCTCTCGATCATCCAGGCCGGCAAACTATACCCTCGGTAAAAAATTTTTACGAGGGTGAAATTTTCATCGTGGTGTCGCACGTTAGACGCGGACAGGCTACCGCGGGTCTCTCGATCATCCAGGCCGGCAAACTATACCCTCGGTAAAAAAATTTTACGAGGGTGAAATTTTCATCGTGGTGTCGCACGTTAGACGCGGACAGGCTACCGCGGGTCTCTCGATCATCCAGGCCGGCAAACTATACCCTCGGTAAAAAAATTTTACGAGGGTGAAATTTTCATCGTGGTGTCGCACGTTAGACGCGGACAGGCTACCGCGGGTCTCTCGATCATCCAGGCCGGCAAACTATACCCTCGGTAAAAATTTTTTACGAGGGTGAAATTTTCATCGTGGTGTCGCACGTTAGACGCGGACAGGCTACCGCGGGTCTCTCGATCATCCAGGCCGGCAAACTATACCCTCGGTAAAAATTTTTTACGAGGGTGAAATTTTCATCGTGGTGTCGCACGTTAGACGCGGACAGGCTACCGCGGGTCTCTCGATCATCCAGGCCGGCAAACTATACCCTCGGTAAAAATTTTTTACGAGGGTGAAATTTTCATCGTGGTGTCGCACGTTAGACGCGGACAGGCTACCGCGGGTCTCTCGATCGTCCAGGCCGGCAAAGTATACCCTCGGTAAAAAAAATTTTACGAGGGTGAAATGTTCATCGGGAAGCCGCACGTTAGACGCGGACAGGCTACCGCGGGTCTCTCGACCATCGAGGCCGTCTGACTATACCCTCGGTAAAAAAAAATTACAAGGCTGAAATGTTCATCGGGAAGCCGTACGGTAGACGCAGGCAAGCTACTGCGGGTCTCTCGACCATCGAAGGCCGTCTGACTACACCCTCGGTAAAAAAATTTTACAAGGCTGAAATGTTCATCGGGAAGCCGTACGTTAGACGCAGGCAAGCTACCGCGGGTCTCTCGACCATCGAAGGCCGTCTGACTATACCCTCGGTAAAAAAAAATTACAAGGCTGAAATGTTCATCGGGAAGCCGTACGGTAGACGCAGGCAAGCTACTGCGGGTCTCTCGACCATCGAAGGCCGTCTGACTACACCCTCGGTAAAAAAAATTTACAAGGCTGAAATTTTCATCGGGAAGCCGCACGATAGACGCAGGCAGGCTACCGCGGGTCTCTCGACCATCGAGGCCGTCTAACTATACCCTCGGTAAAAAAAATTCACAAGGCTGAAATGTTCATCGGGAAGCCGCACGTTAGACGAGGCAGGCTACCGCGGGTCTCTCGACCATCGAGGCCTTCAAACTATACCCTCGGTAAAAAAAAATTTCACAAGGGTGAAATGTTCATCGGGAAGGCGCACGTTAGACGCAGGCAGACTACCGCGGGTCTCTCGACCATCGAGGCCTTCAAACTATACCCTCGGTAAAAAAAAAATTTTTACAAGGGTGAAATTTTCATCGGGAAGGCCGCACGTTAGACGCAGGCAGGCTACCGCGGGTCTCTCGACCATCGAGGCCGTCTAACTATACCCTCGGTAAAAAAAATTTACAAGGCTGAAATCTTCATCGGGAAGCCGCACGTTAGATGCGGACAGGCTACCGCGGGTCTCTCGACCATCGAGGCCGTCTAACTATACCCTCGGTAAAAAAATTTTACGAGGCTGAAATTTTCATCGGGAAGCCGCACGTTAGACGAGGCAGGCTACCGCGGGTCTCTCGACCATCGAAGCCGTCTAACTGTACCCTCGGTAAAAAAAAATTTCACAAGGCTGAAATTTTCATCGGGAAGCCGCACGTTAGACGCAGGCAGGCTACCGCGGGTCTCTCGACCATCGAGGCCGTCTAACTATACCCTCGGTAAAAAAAATTTACAAGGCTGAAATGTTCATCGGGAAGCCGCACGTTAGACGCAGGCAGGCTACCGCGGGTCTCTCGACCATCGAGGCCGTCTAACTATACCCTCGGTAAAAAAATTTTACAAGGCTGAAATTTTCATCGGGAAGCCGCACGTTAGACGCGGACAGGCTACCGCGGGTCTCTCGACCATCGAGGCCTTCAAACTATACCCTCGGTAAAAAAATTTTACGAGGGTGAAATTCTCATCGTGGTGTCGCACGTTAGACGCGGACAGGCTACCGCGGGTCTCTCGATCATCCAGGCCGGCAAACTATACCCTCGGTAAAAAAAATTTACGAGGGTGAAATTCTCATCGTGGTGTCGCACGTTGGACGCGGACAGGCTACCGCGGGTCTCTCGATCATCCAGGCCGGCAAACTATACCCTCGGTAAAAAAATTTTACGAGGGTGAAATTTTCATCGCGGTGTCGCACGTTAGACGCGGACAGGCTACCGCGGGTCTCTCGATCATCCAGGCCGGCAAACTATACCCTCGGTAAAAAAATTTTACGAGGGTGAAATTTTCATCGTGGTGTCGCACGTTAGACGCGGACAGGCTACCGCGGGTCTCTCGACCATCGAGGCCTTCAAACTATACCCTCGGTAAAAAAATTTTACGAGGGTGAAATTTTCATCGTGGTGTCGCACGTTAGACGCGGACAGGCTACCGCGGGTCTCTCGACCATCGAGGCCTTCAAACTATACCCTCGGTAAAAAAATTTTACGAGGGTGAAAATTTTCATCGTGGTGTCGCACGTTAGACGCGGACAGGCTACCGCGGGTCTCTCGACCATCGAGGCCTTCAAACTATACCCTCGGTAAAAAATTTTTACGAGGGTGAAATTTTCATCGGGCAGCCGCACGTTAGACGCAGGCAGGCTACCGCGGGTCTCTCGACCATCGAGGCCGTCAAACTATACCCTCGGTAAAAAAATTTTACGAGGGTGAAATTTTCATCGGTCAGCCGCACGTTAGACGCGGACAGGCTACCGCGGGTCTCTCGACCATCGAGGCCTTCAAACTATACCCTCGGTAAAAAAATTTTACGAGGGTGAAATTTTCATCGGGCAGCCGCACGTTAGACGCAGGCAGGCTACCGCGGGTCTCTCGACCATCGAGGCCGTCAAACTATACCCTCGGTAAAAAAATTTTACGAGGGTGAAATTTTCATCGGTAAGCCGCACGTTAGATGCGGACATGCTACCGCGGGTCTCTCGACCATCGAGGCCTTCAAACTATACCCTCGGTAAAAAAATTTTACGAGGGTGAAATTTTCATCGGGCAGCCGCACGTTAGACGCAGGCAGGCTACCGCGGGTCTCTCGACCATCGAGGCCGTCAAACTATACCCTCGGTAAAATTTTTTTACGAGGGTGAAATTTTCATCGGTAAGCCGCACGTTAGATGCGGACAGGCTACCGCGGGTCTCTCGACCATCGAGGCCTTCAAACTATACCCTCGGTAAAAAAAAATTTACAAGGGTGAAATTTTCATCGGGAAGCCGCACGATAGACGCAGGCAGGCTACCGTGGGTCTCTCGACCATCGAGGCCGTCAAACTATACCCTCGGTAAAAAAAAATTTAGAAGGGTGAAATTTTCATCGGGAAGCCGCACGTTAGACGCAGGCGAGCTACCGCGGGTCTCTCGACCATCCAGGCCGGCAAACAATACCCTCGGTAAATATTTTTTACGTGGTGTGAAATTTTCATCGGGATGTCGCACGTGAGACGCGGACAGGTTACCGCGGGTCTCTCGACCATCGGCGGCCGGCCAAAGCCATAGCCTAGTCAAAAAGTGTTACAGGTTGACAATTTTTCATCGGGAAGCCGCACGTAAGAATAGTACAGCAGGTCTCTCGATGAAACGATCACATTTCATGTAACGTAACGTAACGAACGAAGGCAGGCAGGCATCGTACACCCTAACCCTAAGCCGCCTCTTGACGATGCCCGTCCCTAACCCTAACCCTAACCCTAAATTAACCCTAACCCTAACCCTAACCCTAACCCTAACCCTAACCCTAACCCTAACCCTAACCCTAACCCTAACCCTAACCCTAACCCTACCCCTACCCCTACCCCTAACCCTAACCCTAACCCTAACCCTAACCCTAACCCTAACCCTAACCCTAACCCTAACCCTAACCCTAACCCTAACCCTAAATTAACCCTAACCCTAAATTAACCCTAACCCTAACCCTAACCCTAACCCTAACCCTAAATTAACCCTAACCCTAACCCTAACCCTAACCCTAACCCTAACCCTAACCCTAACCCTAACCCTAACCCTAACCCTAACCCTAACCCTAACCCTAACCCTAACCCTAACCCTAAATTAACCCTAACCCTAAATTAACCCTAACCCTAACCCTAACCCTAACCCTAAATTAACCCTAACCCTAACCCTAACCCTAACCCTAACCCTAACCCTAACCCTAACCCTAACCCTAAATTAACCCTAACCCTAAATTAACCCTAACCCTAACCCTAACCCTAACCCTAAATTAACCCTAACCCTAACCCTAACCCTAACCCTAACCCTAACCCTAACCCTAACCCTAACCCTAACCCTAACCCTAACCCTAACCCTAACCCTAACCCTAACCCTAACCCTAACCCTAAAGCCTGTTACTTAGGCCGTGTCAGGACCCAGGCTGGCATTATTCCTCGATACGTGTAGGTACGTGGTCGGCCTGTCTGGTAGCGGGCGATCACGGGTCTCTACCGCAGGTAAAGGTACGTGGTCGGCCTTTTGCGGGCTACCGCGGGTTAAAGTCTACGTAGGGACGTGAAGACCCGCATAAGCCCGTGGTAGCCCGCTATCAGGCCGTCCACGTACACTTATACCCGCGCTAGCCCGCTGTCAGGTCGACCACGTCCCTTCTTACCCACGGTAGCTGGCTACCGAGGCCGTCGACGTTCCCTTACCTGCGATAGCCCGCTATCAGGTCGACCACGTCCCCTCCTTACCCGCGGTAGCTGGCTACCGAGGCCGTCGACGTTCCTTTGCCTGCGATGGCCCGCTATCGGGTCGACCACGTCCCCTCCTTACCCGCGGTAGCTGGCTACCCGAGGCCGTCGACGTTCCTTTGCCTGCGATGGGCCCGCTATCGGGTCGACCACGTCCCTTCTTACCCGCGGTAGCTGGCTACCGAGGCCGTCGACGTTCCTTTACCTGCGATAGCCCGCTATCGGGTCGACCACGTCCCTTCTTACCCGCGGTAGCTGGCTACCGAGGCCGTCGACGTTCCTTTGCTGCGATGGCCCGCTATCGGGTCGACCACGTCCCTTCTTACCCGCGGTAGCTGGCTACCGAGCCCGTCGACGTACCTTTACCTGCGGTAGCCCGCTATCGGGTCGACCACGTCCCCTTCTTACCCGCGGGTAGCTGGCTACCGAGGCCGTCGACGTCCCTTTGCCTGCGGTAGCCCGCTATCGGGTCGACCACGTCCCTTCTTACCCGCGGTAGCTGGCTACCGAGGCCGTCGACGTTCCTTTACCTGCGATAGCCCGCTATCGGGTCGACCACGTCCCTTCTTATCCGCGGTAGCTGGCTACCGAGGCCGTCGACGTTCCTTTACCTGCGATAGCCCGCTATCGGGTCGACCACGTCCCTTCTTACCCGCGGTAGCTGGCTACCGAGGCCGTCGACGTACCTTTACCTGCGGTAGCCCGCTATCGGGTCGACCACGTCCCTTCTTATCCGCGGTAGCTCGCTACCGAGCCCGTCGACGTACCTTTACCTGCGGTAGCCCGCTATCGGGTCGACCACGTCCCTTCTTACCCGCGGTAGCTCGCTACCGAGGCCGTCGACGTCCCTTTACCTGCGGTAGCCCGCTATCGGGTCGACCACGTACGATGATACCCCGCGGTAGCCCGCTAGCACGGCCGTCC
>NW_026963635.1:0-18606 GCF_036588685.1 Mytilus trossulus | reverse complement strand
GTGGATTTTTTTTTCAGAAGAGACGCAAGAATAATATTAAATTTCAATTTTTCATGAAAGATGATTGATTGATCATGATCATGATTGATTAATTGATTGCTTGCTTGCATGATTGATTGATTGATTGATTGATTGATTGATTAGTTGGTTGGTTGGTTAAACACATTGGATAGGGTCAATTGAAACAGCGAAAAAGAAACAAAGAAGATCTTGGACCGTATACTAAACACACGAGACGGATACATGACTGATTGATCATGATCATGATCATGATTGATTGATTGATTGATTGATTGATTGATTGATTGATTGATTAGTTGGTTGGTTGGTTGGTTGGTTGGTTGGTTGGTTGGTTGGTTAAACACGTTGGATAGGGTCAATTGAAACAGCAAAAAAGAAACAAAGAAGATCTTGGACCGTATATTAAACACATGAGACGGATACATGATTGATTGATCATGATCATGATTGATTGATTGAATGATTAATTAATTGATTGATTGATTGATTGATTGATTGATTGATTGATTGATTGATTGATTGATTAGTTGGTTGGTTGGTTAAACACGTTGGATAGGGTCAATTGAAACAGCGAAAAAGAAACAAAGATCTTGGACCCTATATTAAACACATGAGGCGGAAACATGATTGATTAATCATGATCATGATCGATTGATTGATCATGATCATTATTGGTTGATTGATCATGATTGATTGATTGATTGATTGATAGATTGATTGATTGATTGATTGATTGGTTGGCAAACACACATAAAAATTTTCAAGTAGTGCCCCAAATCACATATGTACATGACCTTGACCTTTGACCTTGTGACCTTTGTCAAGGTCATTGCTTCACAATGTCATTGCAAAAGACCCTATGGGTCAAGGATTTTTTGTTTAAGAGTTTTGCCTAATAATGGCTTTTTATAAACCATCAATGGGGGTTATGTCCCTTAAATAATGGTAAAACCAATACAGTCATAATGTAACAAAGTTGCCCCTTGAAGTACTCAACATTTTTCACTGCTTAAATTTTCTGTATCTATAACCATTCAAGAATTATAGGGAAATCAAAGACATATGAAAATCTAAAATATGACCTTGACCTTTGACCTTGACCTCATTTTCTTAGTTAGGAATCAGGGGACTCAAATAAAAACATTCCAGGGTTATACGGTTAACGGTTTATGAGTTAAAAAAACATACCGACAAATTTATTTCGTAAAGGTAGATAACTCCTATAAAATTTCATCGAATCGCTTCGATCCAAATTAGCCAAAAATTCCTGAGGATGTAACGAACAATTTGTAAAAAGAATTTTGTCGCTTTCTTATTTTGTTACGAAGGAGATGCACACACATGACAAACAGTGAATAGGGAGATAACTCTTACAAAGAAAATGGTTCGGCTTAGCAGGGTGAAATTTAAAAGCGCATAAACTATACGATACAATATGAGAAATATTTTAAGCGACATATTGCGAAACAAACATTTATCGCAAGAACAAAATTTGGCGGAAAAAAAATAATAATAATAATAATAATAATAATAATAATAATCAGAACAAATACAATAGGCTTTCCACAGAAAAGTGGAAAGACCTAATAATATGGAAAAAACTGGAGTTGTCGTTCGTTTAACGTTGATAGGATAGATAGCACACAACCTACATTCAGTTGTAAGTGGAGGGTTAAAAAAAAAAGGGGGGGGGGCAAAAGGGGGTCTCGGGGAGATTTTTTTTTTTTTTATTAACGGAACAGAATGGTTAAAAAGGTTTCTTACAATATAAATCAATTGCTTTAAAAAAGCAATTGTAGGGGGTCTTTCCCCCTTTAAAATTAATTGAATTGGGGGGGGGGGGGGTGTTTGTTTGTTTGTTTGTTTGTTTGTTCGTTTCTGTATGGGGTCTATATTATTGTTACCGGAGAAGTTTCATGTTTAGTTTGGAAAGTTTTTCTTTTATTTTAGGTACAGCGCGCGCGCCACATCACGTGACACGGGTTTATAATAACGAAAAGATAGTCTTTTTATTTCTTTTTAGGTGGGGACGTTAAACAGACAACATCTATACAGATGGAATGTACACAATGTAATTTCTTTTGTCATTGTAGGAAATTGACATTTTAATGACAGTTCACGGGCAGTGCATGTTTTGGATTTAATTGATCCGGTGTATCTTTTAAACCCATTTATTGATTATATTCTGATATTGTACATTTTTCAGCACCTGTTTGTAACACAGATAAGTATTTCAATCTAGGAGCGGACATTTTATTGTAGGTTTTCACTGAGATTTACGGACCAAGCAAGCGATTTTTACGTCATTGCCATTTCTTTTTTCTAGGAAAAGTCTTGAGAGATATCTGCAAAATTTTTTTTTATGAACCTTCAGTACATGTATGCCCTGCTGACTGCAAATTTTCAGGTCGATTGGACTTGTAGTTTCAGAGAACATGTGGATTTTTTTTTCAGAAGAGACGCAAGAATAATATTAAATTTCAATTTTTCATGAAAGATGATTGATTGATCATGATCATGATTGATTAATTGATTGCTTGCTTGCATGATTGATTGATTGATTGATTGATTGATTGATTAGTTGGTTGGTTGGTTAAACACATTGGATAGGGTCAATTGAAACAGCGAAAAAGAAACAAAGAAGATCTTGGACCGTATACTAAACACACGAGACGGATACATGACTGATTGATCATGATCATGATCATGATTGATTGATTGATTGATTGATTGATTGATTGATTGATTGATTAGTTGGTTGGTTGGTTGGTTGGTTGGTTGGTTGGTTGGTTGGTTAAACACGTTGGATAGGGTCAATTGAAACAGCAAAAAAGAAACAAAGAAGATCTTGGACCGTATATTAAACACATGAGACGGATACATGATTGATTGATCATGATCATGATTGATTGATTGAATGATTAATTAATTGATTGATTGATTGATTGATTGATTGATTGATTGATTGATTGATTGATTGATTAGTTGGTTGGTTGGTTAAACACGTTGGATAGGGTCAATTGAAACAGCGAAAAAGAAACAAAGATCTTGGACCCTATATTAAACACATGAGGCGGAAACATGATTGATTAATCATGATCATGATCGATTGATTGATCATGATCATTATTGGTTGATTGATCATGATTGATTGATTGATTGATTGATAGATTGATTGATTGATTGATTGATTGGTTGGCAAACACACATAAAAATTTTCAAGTAGTGCCCCAAATCACATATGTACATGACCTTGACCTTTGACCTTGTGACCTTTGTCAAGGTCATTGCTTCACAATGTCATTGCAAAAGACCCTATGGGTCAAGGATTTTTTGTTTAAGAGTTTTGCCTAATAATGGCTTTTTATAAACCATCAATGGGGGTTATGTCCCTTAAATAATGGTAAAACCAATACAGTCATAATGTAACAAAGTTGCCCCTTGAAGTACTCAACATTTTTCACTGCTTAAATTTTCTGTATCTATAACCATTCAAGAATTATAGGGAAATCAAAGACATATGAAAATCTAAAATATGACCTTGACCTTTGACCTTGACCTCATTTTCTTAGTTAGGAATCAGGGGACTCAAATAAAAACATTCCAGGGTTATACGGTTAACGGTTTATGAGTTAAAAAAACATACCGACAAATTTATTTCGTAAAGGTAGATAACTCCTATAAAATTTCATCGAATCGCTTCGATCCAAATTAGCCAAAAATTCCTGAGGATGTAACGAACAATTTGTAAAAAGAATTTTGTCGCTTTCTTATTTTGTTACGAAGGAGATGCACACACATGACAAACAGTGAATAGGGAGATAACTCTTACAAAGAAAATGGTTCGGCTTAGCAGGGTGAAATTTAAAAGCGCATAAACTATACGATACAATATGAGAAATATTTAAGCGACATATTGCGAAACAAACATTTATCGCAAGAACAAAATTTGGCGGAAAAAAAATAATAATAATAATAATAATAATAATAATAATAATCAGAACAAATACAATAGGCTTTCCACAGAAAAGTGGAAAGACCTAATAATATGGAAAAAACTGGAGTTGTCGTTCGTTTAACGTTGATAGGATAGATAGCACACAACCTACATTCAGTTGTAAGTGGAGGGTTAAAAAAAAAAGGGGGGGGGGCAAAAGGGGGTCTCGGGGAGATTTTTTTTTTTTTTATTAACGGAACAGAATGGTTAAAAAGGTTTCTTACAATATAAATCAATTGCTTTAAAAAAGCAATTGTAGGGGGTCTTTCCCCCTTTAAAATTAATTGAATTGGGGGGGGGGGGGGTGTTTGTTTGTTTGTTTGTTTGTTTGTTCGTTTCTGTATGGGGTCTATATTATTGTTACCGGAGAAGTTTCATGTTTAGTTTGGAAAGTTTTTCTTTTATTTTAGGTACAGCGCGCGCGCCACATCACGTGACACGGGTTTATAATAACGAAAAGATAGTCTTTTTATTTCTTTTTAGGTGGGGACGTTAAACAGACAACATCTATACAGATGGAATGTACACAATGTAATTTCTTTTGTCATTGTAGGAAATTGACATTTTAATGACAGTTCACGGGCAGTGCATGTTTTGGATTTAATTGATCCGGTGTATCTTTTAAACCCATTTATTGATTATATTCTGATATTGTACATTTTTCAGCACCTGTTTGTAACACAGATAAGTATTTCAATCTAGGAGCGGACATTTTATTGTAGGTTTTCACTGAGATTTACGGACCAAGCAAGCGATTTTTACGTCATTGCCATTTCTTTTTTCTAGGAAAAGTCTTGAGAGATATCTGCAAAATTTTTTTTTATGAACCTTCAGTACATGTATGCCCTGCTGACTGCAAATTTTCAGGTCGATTGGACTTGTAGTTTCAGAGAACATGTGGATTTTTTTTTCAGAAGAGACGCAAGAATAATATTAAATTTCAATTTTTCATGAAAGATGATTGATTGATCATGATCATGATTGATTAATTGATTGCTTGCTTGCATGATTGATTGATTGATTGATTGATTGATTGATTAGTTGGTTGGTTGGTTAAACACATTGGATAGGGTCAATTGAAACAGCGAAAAAGAAACAAAGAAGATCTTGGACCGTATACTAAACACACGAGACGGATACATGACTGATTGATCATGATCATGATCATGATTGATTGATTGATTGATTGATTGATTGATTGATTGATTGATTAGTTGGTTGGTTGGTTGGTTGGTTGGTTGGTTGGTTGGTTGGTTAAACACGTTGGATAGGGTCAATTGAAACAGCAAAAAAGAAACAAAGAAGATCTTGGACCGTATATTAAACACATGAGACGGATACATGATTGATTGATCATGATCATGATTGATTGATTGAATGATTAATTAATTGATTGATTGATTGATTGATTGATTGATTGATTGATTGATTGATTGATTGATTAGTTGGTTGGTTGGTTAAACACGTTGGATAGGGTCAATTGAAACAGCGAAAAAGAAACAAAGATCTTGGACCCTATATTAAACACATGAGGCGGAAACATGATTGATTAATCATGATCATGATCGATTGATTGATCATGATCATTATTGGTTGATTGATCATGATTGATTGATTGATTGATTGATAGATTGATTGATTGATTGATTGATTGGTTGGCAAACACACATAAAAATTTTCAAGTAGTGCCCCAAATCACATATGTACATGACCTTGACCTTTGACCTTGTGACCTTTGTCAAGGTCATTGCTTCACAATGTCATTGCAAAAGACCCTATGGGTCAAGGATTTTTTGTTTAAGAGTTTTGCCTAATAATGGCTTTTTATAAACCATCAATGGGGGTTATGTCCCTTAAATAATGGTAAAACCAATACAGTCATAATGTAACAAAGTTGCCCCTTGAAGTACTCAACATTTTTCACTGCTTAAATTTTCTGTATCTATAACCATTCAAGAATTATAGGGAAATCAAAGACATATGAAAATCTAAAATATGACCTTGACCTTTGACCTTGACCTCATTTTCTTAGTTAGGAATCAGGGGACTCAAATAAAAACATTCCAGGGTTATACGGTTAACGGTTTATGAGTTAAAAAAACATACCGACAAATTTATTTCGTAAAGGTAGATAACTCCTATAAAATTTCATCGAATCGCTTCGATCCAAATTAGCCAAAAATTCCTGAGGATGTAACGAACAATTTGTAAAAAGAATTTTGTCGCTTTCTTATTTTGTTACGAAGGAGATGCACACACATGACAAACAGTGAATAGGGAGATAACTCTTACAAAGAAAATGGTTCGGCTTAGCAGGGTGAAATTTAAAAGCGCATAAACTATACGATACAATATGAGAAATATTTAAGCGACATATTGCGAAACAAACATTTATCGCAAGAACAAAATTTGGCGGAAAAAAAATAATAATAATAATAATAATAATAATAATAATAATCAGAACAAATACAATAGGCTTTCCACAGAAAAGTGGAAAGACCTAATAATATGGAAAAAACTGGAGTTGTCGTTCGTTTAACGTTGATAGGATAGATAGCACACAACCTACATTCAGTTGTAAGTGGAGGGTTAAAAAAAAAAGGGGGGGGGGCAAAAGGGGGTCTCGGGGAGATTTTTTTTTTTTTTATTAACGGAACAGAATGGTTAAAAAGGTTTCTTACAATATAAATCAATTGCTTTAAAAAAGCAATTGTAGGGGGTCTTTCCCCCTTTAAAATTAATTGAATTGGGGGGGGGGGGGGTGTTTGTTTGTTTGTTTGTTTGTTTGTTCGTTTCTGTATGGGGTCTATATTATTGTTACCGGAGAAGTTTCATGTTTAGTTTGGAAAGTTTTTCTTTTATTTTAGGTACAGCGCGCGCGCCACATCACGTGACACGGGTTTATAATAACGAAAAGATAGTCTTTTTATTTCTTTTTAGGTGGGGACGTTAAACAGACAACATCTATACAGATGGAATGTACACAATGTAATTTCTTTTGTCATTGTAGGAAATTGACATTTTAATGACAGTTCACGGGCAGTGCATGTTTTGGATTTAATTGATCCGGTGTATCTTTTAAACCCATTTATTGATTATATTCTGATATTGTACATTTTTCAGCACCTGTTTGTAACACAGATAAGTATTTCAATCTAGGAGCGGACATTTTATTGTAGGTTTTCACTGAGATTTACGGACCAAGCAAGCGATTTTTACGTCATTGCCATTTCTTTTTTCTAGGAAAAGTCTTGAGAGATATCTGCAAAATTTTTTTTTATGAACCTTCAGTACATGTATGCCCTGCTGACTGCAAATTTTCAGGTCGATTGGACTTGTAGTTTCAGAGAACATGTGGATTTTTTTTTCAGAAGAGACGCAAGAATAATATTAAATTTCAATTTTTCATGAAAGATGATTGATTGATCATGATCATGATTGATTAATTGATTGCTTGCTTGCATGATTGATTGATTGATTGATTGATTGATTGATTAGTTGGTTGGTTGGTTAAACACATTGGATAGGGTCAATTGAAACAGCGAAAAAGAAACAAAGAAGATCTTGGACCGTATACTAAACACACGAGACGGATACATGACTGATTGATCATGATCATGATCATGATTGATTGATTGATTGATTGATTGATTGATTGATTGATTGATTAGTTGGTTGGTTGGTTGGTTGGTTGGTTGGTTGGTTGGTTGGTTAAACACGTTGGATAGGGTCAATTGAAACAGCAAAAAAGAAACAAAGAAGATCTTGGACCGTATATTAAACACATGAGACGGATACATGATTGATTGATCATGATCATGATTGATTGATTGAATGATTAATTAATTGATTGATTGATTGATTGATTGATTGATTGATTGATTGATTGATTGATTGATTAGTTGGTTGGTTGGTTAAACACGTTGGATAGGGTCAATTGAAACAGCGAAAAAGAAACAAAGATCTTGGACCCTATATTAAACACATGAGGCGGAAACATGATTGATTAATCATGATCATGATCGATTGATTGATCATGATCATTATTGGTTGATTGATCATGATTGATTGATTGATTGATTGATAGATTGATTGATTGATTGATTGATTGGTTGGCAAACACACATAAAAATTTTCAAGTAGTGCCCCAAATCACATATGTACATGACCTTGACCTTTGACCTTGTGACCTTTGTCAAGGTCATTGCTTCACAATGTCATTGCAAAAGACCCTATGGGTCAAGGATTTTTTGTTTAAGAGTTTTGCCTAATAATGGCTTTTTATAAACCATCAATGGGGGTTATGTCCCTTAAATAATGGTAAAACCAATACAGTCATAATGTAACAAAGTTGCCCCTTGAAGTACTCAACATTTTTCACTGCTTAAATTTTCTGTATCTATAACCATTCAAGAATTATAGGGAAATCAAAGACATATGAAAATCTAAAATATGACCTTGACCTTTGACCTTGACCTCATTTTCTTAGTTAGGAATCAGGGGACTCAAATAAAAACATTCCAGGGTTATACGGTTAACGGTTTATGAGTTAAAAAAACATACCGACAAATTTATTTCGTAAAGGTAGATAACTCCTATAAAATTTCATCGAATCGCTTCGATCCAAATTAGCCAAAAATTCCTGAGGATGTAACGAACAATTTGTAAAAAGAATTTTGTCGCTTTCTTATTTTGTTACGAAGGAGATGCACACACATGACAAACAGTGAATAGGGAGATAACTCTTACAAAGAAAATGGTTCGGCTTAGCAGGGTGAAATTTAAAAGCGCATAAACTATACGATACAATATGAGAAATATTTAAGCGACATATTGCGAAACAAACATTTATCGCAAGAACAAAATTTGGCGGAAAAAAAATAATAATAATAATAATAATAATAATAATAATAATCAGAACAAATACAATAGGCTTTCCACAGAAAAGTGGAAAGACCTAATAATATGGAAAAAACTGGAGTTGTCGTTCGTTTAACGTTGATAGGATAGATAGCACACAACCTACATTCAGTTGTAAGTGGAGGGTTAAAAAAAAAAGGGGGGGGGCAAAAGGGGGTCTCGGGGAGATTTTTTTTTTTTTTATTAACGGAACAGAATGGTTAAAAAGGTTTCTTACAATATAAATCAATTGCTTTAAAAAAGCAATTGTAGGGGGTCTTTCCCCCTTTAAAATTAATTGAATTGGGGGGGGGGGGGGTGTTTGTTTGTTTGTTTGTTTGTTTGTTCGTTTCTGTATGGGGTCTATATTATTGTTACCGGAGAAGTTTCATGTTTAGTTTGGAAAGTTTTTCTTTTATTTTAGGTACAGCGCGCGCGCCACATCACGTGACACGGGTTTATAATAACGAAAAGATAGTCTTTTTATTTCTTTTTAGGTGGGGACGTTAAACAGACAACATCTATACAGATGGAATGTACACAATGTAATTTCTTTTGTCATTGTAGGAAATTGACATTTTAATGACAGTTCACGGGCAGTGCATGTTTTGGATTTAATTGATCCGGTGTATCTTTTAAACCCATTTATTGATTATATTCTGATATTGTACATTTTTCAGCACCTGTTTGTAACACAGATAAGTATTTCAATCTAGGAGCGGACATTTTATTGTAGGTTTTCACTGAGATTTACGGACCAAGCAAGCGATTTTTACGTCATTGCCATTTCTTTTTTCTAGGAAAAGTCTTGAGAGATATCTGCAAAATTTTTTTTTATGAACCTTCAGTACATGTATGCCCTGCTGACTGCAAATTTTCAGGTCGATTGGACTTGTAGTTTCAGAGAACATGTGGATTTTTTTTTCAGAAGAGACGCAAGAATAATATTAAATTTCAATTTTTCATGAAAGATGATTGATTGATCATGATCATGATTGATTAATTGATTGCTTGCTTGCATGATTGATTGATTGATTGATTGATTGATTGATTAGTTGGTTGGTTGGTTAAACACATTGGATAGGGTCAATTGAAACAGCGAAAAAGAAACAAAGAAGATCTTGGACCGTATACTAAACACACGAGACGGATACATGACTGATTGATCATGATCATGATCATGATTGATTGATTGATTGATTGATTGATTGATTGATTGATTGATTAGTTGGTTGGTTGGTTGGTTGGTTGGTTGGTTGGTTGGTTGGTTGGTTAAACACGTTGGATAGGGTCAATTGAAACAGCAAAAAAGAAACAAAGAAGATCTTGGACCGTATATTAAACACATGAGACGGATACATGATTGATTGATCATGATCATGATTGATTGATTGAATGATTAATTAATTGATTGATTGATTGATTGATTGATTGATTGATTGATTGATTGATTGATTGATTAGTTGGTTGGTTGGTTAAACACGTTGGATAGGGTCAATTGAAACAGCGAAAAAGAAACAAAGATCTTGGACCCTATATTAAACACATGAGGCGGAAACATGATTGATTAATCATGATCATGATCGATTGATTGATCATGATCATTATTGGTTGATTGATCATGATTGATTGATTGATTGATTGATAGATTGATTGATTGATTGATTGATTGGTTGGCAAACACACATAAAAATTTTCAAGTAGTGCCCCAAATCACATATGTACATGACCTTGACCTTTGACCTTGTGACCTTTGTCAAGGTCATTGCTTCACAATGTCATTGCAAAAGACCCTATGGGTCAAGGATTTTTTGTTTAAGAGTTTTGCCTAATAATGGCTTTTTATAAACCATCAATGGGGGTTATGTCCCTTAAATAATGGTAAAACCAATACAGTCATAATGTAACAAAGTTGCCCCTTGAAGTACTCAACATTTTTCACTGCTTAAATTTTCTGTATCTATAACCATTCAAGAATTATAGGGAAATCAAAGACATATGAAAATCTAAAATATGACCTTGACCTTTGACCTTGACCTCATTTTCTTAGTTAGGAATCAGGGGACTCAAATAAAAACATTCCAGGGTTATACGGTTAACGGTTTATGAGTTAAAAAAACATACCGACAAATTTATTTCGTAAAGGTAGATAACTCCTATAAAATTTCATCGAATCGCTTCGATCCAAATTAGCCAAAAATTCCTGAGGATGTAACGAACAATTTGTAAAAAGAATTTTGTCGCTTTCTTATTTTGTTACGAAGGAGATGCACACACATGACAAACAGTGAATAGGGAGATAACTCTTACAAAGAAAATGGTTCGGCTTAGCAGGGTGAAATTTAAAAGCGCATAAACTATACGATACAATATGAGAAATATTTAAGCGACATATTGCGAAACAAACATTTATCGCAAGAACAAAATTTGGCGGAAAAAAAATAATAATAATAATAATAATAATAATAATAATAATCAGAACAAATACAATAGGCTTTCCACAGAAAAGTGGAAAGACCTAATAATATGGAAAAAACTGGAGTTGTCGTTCGTTTAACGTTGATAGGATAGATAGCACACAACCTACATTCAGTTGTAAGTGGAGGGTTAAAAAAAAAAGGGGGGGGGGCAAAAGGGGGTCTCGGGGAGATTTTTTTTTTTTTTATTAACGGAACAGAATGGTTAAAAAGGTTTCTTACAATATAAATCAATTGCTTTAAAAAAGCAATTGTAGGGGGTCTTTCCCCCTTTAAAATTAATTGAATTGGGGGGGGGGGGGGGTGTTTGTTTGTTTGTTTGTTTGTTTGTTCGTTTCTGTATGGGGTCTATATTATTGTTACCGGAGAAGTTTCATGTTTAGTTTGGAAAGTTTTTCTTTTATTTTAGGTACAGCGCGCGCGCCACATCACGTGACACGGGTTTATAATAACGAAAAGATAGTCTTTTTATTTCTTTTTAGGTGGGGACGTTAAACAGACAACATCTATACAGATGGAATGTACACAATGTAATTTCTTTTGTCATTGTAGGAAATTGACATTTTAATGACAGTTCACGGGCAGTGCATGTTTTGGATTTAATTGATCCGGTGTATCTTTTAAACCCATTTATTGATTATATTCTGATATTGTACATTTTTCAGCACCTGTTTGTAACACAGATAAGTATTTCAATCTAGGAGCGGACATTTTATTGTAGGTTTTCACTGAGATTTACGGACCAAGCAAGCGATTTTTACGTCATTGCCATTTCTTTTTTCTAGGAAAAGTCTTGAGAGATATCTGCAAAATTTTTTTTTATGAACCTTCAGTACATGTATGCCCTGCTGACTGCAAATTTTCAGGTCGATTGGACTTGTAGTTTCAGAGAACATGTGGATTTTTTTTTCAGAAGAGACGCAAGAATAATATTAAATTTCAATTTTTCATGAAAGATGATTGATTGATCATGATCATGATTGATTAATTGATTGCTTGCTTGCATGATTGATTGATTGATTGATTGATTGATTGATTAGTTGGTTGGTTGGTTAAACACATTGGATAGGGTCAATTGAAACAGCGAAAAAGAAACAAAGAAGATCTTGGACCGTATACTAAACACACGAGACGGATACATGACTGATTGATCATGATCATGATCATGATTGATTGATTGATTGATTGATTGATTGATTGATTGATTGATTAGTTGGTTGGTTGGTTGGTTGGTTGGTTGGTTGGTTGGTTGGTTAAACACGTTGGATAGGGTCAATTGAAACAGCAAAAAAGAAACAAAGAAGATCTTGGACCGTATATTAAACACATGAGACGGATACATGATTGATTGATCATGATCATGATTGATTGATTGAATGATTAATTAATTGATTGATTGATTGATTGATTGATTGATTGATTGATTGATTGATTGATTGATTAGTTGGTTGGTTGGTTAAACACGTTGGATAGGGTCAATTGAAACAGCGAAAAAGAAACAAAGATCTTGGACCCTATATTAAACACATGAGGCGGAAACATGATTGATTAATCATGATCATGATCGATTGATTGATCATGATCATTATTGGTTGATTGATCATGATTGATTGATTGATTGATTGATAGATTGATTGATTGATTGATTGATTGGTTGGCAAACACACATAAAAATTTTCAAGTAGTGCCCCAAATCACATATGTACATGACCTTGACCTTTGACCTTGTGACCTTTGTCAAGGTCATTGCTTCACAATGTCATTGCAAAAGACCCTATGGGTCAAGGATTTTTTGTTTAAGAGTTTTGCCTAATAATGGCTTTTTATAAACCATCAATGGGGGTTATGTCCCTTAAATAATGGTAAAACCAATACAGTCATAATGTAACAAAGTTGCCCCTTGAAGTACTCAACATTTTTCACTGCTTAAATTTTCTGTATCTATAACCATTCAAGAATTATAGGGAAATCAAAGACATATGAAAATCTAAAATATGACCTTGACCTTTGACCTTGACCTCATTTTCTTAGTTAGGAATCAGGGGACTCAAATAAAAACATTCCAGGGTTATACGGTTAACGGTTTATGAGTTAAAAAAACATACCGACAAATTTATTTCGTAAAGGTAGATAACTCCTATAAAATTTCATCGAATCGCTTCGATCCAAATTAGCCAAAAATTCCTGAGGATGTAACGAACAATTTGTAAAAAGAATTTTGTCGCTTTCTTATTTTGTTACGAAGGAGATGCACACACATGACAAACAGTGAATAGGGAGATAACTCTTACAAAGAAAATGGTTCGGCTTAGCAGGGTGAAATTTAAAAGCGCATAAACTATACGATACAATATGAGAAATATTTAAGCGACATATTGCGAAACAAACATTTATCGCAAGAACAAAATTTGGCGGAAAAAAAATAATAATAATAATAATAATAATAATAATAATAATCAGAACAAATACAATAGGCTTTCCACAGAAAAGTGGAAAGACCTAATAATATGGAAAAAACTGGAGTTGTCGTTCGTTTAACGTTGATAGGATAGATAGCACACAACCTACATTCAGTTGTAAGTGGAGGGTTAAAAAAAAAAGGGGGGGGGGCAAAAGGGGGTCTCGGGGAGATTTTTTTTTTTTTTATTAACGGAACAGAATGGTTAAAAAGGTTTCTTACAATATAAATCAATTGCTTTAAAAAAGCAATTGTAGGGGGTCTTTCCCCCTTTAAAATTAATTGAATTGGGGGGGGGGGGGGTGTTTGTTTGTTTGTTTGTTTGTTTGTTCGTTTCTGTATGGGGTCTATATTATTGTTACCGGAGAAGTTTCATGTTTAGTTTGGAAAGTTTTTCTTTTATTTTAGGTACAGCGCGCGCGCCACATCACGTGACACGGGTTTATAATAACGAAAAGATAGTCTTTTTATTTCTTTTTAGGTGGGGACGTTAAACAGACAACATCTATACAGATGGAATGTACACAATGTAATTTCTTTTGTCATTGTAGGAAATTGACATTTTAATGACAGTTCACGGGCAGTGCATGTTTTGGATTTAATTGATCCGGTGTATCTTTTAAACCCATTTATTGATTATATTCTGATATTGTACATTTTTCAGCACCTGTTTGTAACACAGATAAGTATTTCAATCTAGGAGCGGACATTTTATTGTAGGTTTTCACTGAGATTTACGGACCAAGCAAGCGATTTTTACGTCATTGCCATTTCTTTTTTCTAGGAAAAGTCTTGAGAGATATCTGCAAAATTTTTTTTTATGAACCTTCAGTACATGTATGCCCTGCTGACTGCAAATTTTCAGGTCGATTGGACTTGTAGTTTCAGAGAACATGTGGATTTTTTTTTCAGAAGAGACGCAAGAATAATATTAAATTTCAATTTTTCATGAAAGATGATTGATTGATCATGATCATGATGATTAATTGATTGCTTGCTTGCATGATTGATTGATTGATTGATTGATTGATTGATTAGTTGGTTGGTTGGTTAAACACATTGGATAGGGTCAATTGAAACAGCGAAAAAGAAACAAAGAAGATCTTGGACCGTATACTAAACACACGAGACGGATACATGACTGATTGATCATGATCATGATCATGATTGATTGATTGATTGATTGATTGATTGATTGATTGATTGATTAGTTGGTTGGTTGGTTGGTTGGTTGGTTGGTTGGTTGGTTGGTTAAACACGTTGGATAGGGTCAATTGAAACAGCAAAAAAGAAACAAAGAAGATCTTGGACCGTATATTAAACACATGAGACGGATACATGATTGATTGATCATGATCATGATTGATTGATTGAATGATTAATTAATTGATTGATTGATTGATTGATTGATTGATTGATTGATTGATTGATTGATTGATTAGTTGGTTGGTTGGTTAAACACGTTGGATAGGGTCAATTGAAACAGCGAAAAAGAAACAAAGATCTTGGACCCTATATTAAACACATGAGGCGGAAACATGATTGATTAATCATGATCATGATCGATTGATTGATCATGATCATTATTGGTTGATTGATCATGATTGATTGATTGATTGATTGATAGATTGATTGATTGATTGATTGATTGGTTGGCAAACACACATAAAAATTTCAAGTAGTGCCCCAAATCACATATGTACATGACCTTGACCTTTGACCTTGTGACCTTTGTCAAGGTCATTGCTTCACAATGTCATTGCAAAAGACCCTATGGGTCAAGGATTTTTTGTTTAAGAGTTTTGCCTAATAATGGCTTTTTATAAACCATCAATGGGGGTTATGTCCCTTAAATAATGGTAAAACCAATACAGTCATAATGTAACAAAGTTGCCCCTTGAAGTACTCAACATTTTTCACTGCTTAAATTTTCTGTATCTATAACCATTCAAGAATTATAGGGAAATCAAAGACATATGAAAATCTAAAATATGACCTTGACCTTTGACCTTGACCTCATTTTCTTAGTTAGGAATCAGGGGACTCAAATAAAAACATTCCAGGGTTATACGGTTAACGGTTTATGAGTTAAAAAAACATACCGACAAATTTATTTCGTAAAGGTAGATAACTCCTATAAAATTTCATCGAATCGCTTCGATCCAAATTAGCCAAAAATTCCTGAGGATGTAACGAACAATTTGTAAAAAGAATTTTGTCGCTTTCTTATTTTGTTACGAAGGAGATGCACACACATGACAAACAGTGAATAGGGAGATAACTCTTACAAAGAAAATGGTTCGGCTTAGCAGGGTGAAATTTAAAAGCGCATAAACTATACGATACAATATGAGAAATATTTAAGCGACATATTGCGAAACAAACATTTATCGCAAGAACAAAATTTGGCGGAAAAAAAATAATAATAATAATAATAATAATAATAATAATAATCAGAACAAATACAATAGGCTTTCCACAGAAAAGTGGAAAGACCTAATAATATGGAAAAAACTGGAGTTGTCGTTCGTTTAACGTTGATAGGATAGATAGCACACAACCTACATTCAGTTGTAAGTGGAGGGTTAAAAAAAAAGGGGGGGGGGCAAAAGGGGGTCTCGGGGAGATTTTTTTTTTTTTTATTAACGGAACAGAATGGTTAAAAAGGTTTCTTACAATATAATCAATTGCTTTAAAAAAGCAATTGTAGGGGGTCTTTCCCCCTTTAAAATTAATTGAATTGGGGGGGGGGGGGTGTTTGTTTGTTTGTTTGTTTGTTTGTTCGTTTCTGTATGGGGTCTATATTATTGTTACCGGAGAAGTTCATGTTTAGTTTGGAAAGTTTTTCTTTTATTTTAGGTACAGCGCGCGCGCCACATCACGTGACACGGGTTTATAATAACGAAAAGATAGTCTTTTTATTTCTTTTTAGGTGGGGACGTTAAACAGACAACATCTATACAGATGGAATGTACACAATGTAATTTCTTTTGTCATTGTAGGAAATTGACATTTTAATGACAGTTCACGGGCAGTGCATGTTTTGGATTTAATTGATCCGGTGTATCTTTAAACCCATTTATTGATTATATTCTGATATTGTACATTTTTCAGCACCTGTTTGTAACACAGATAAGTATTTCAATCTAGGAGCGGACATTTTATTGTAGGTTTTCACTGAGATTTACGGACCAAGCAAGCGATTTTTACGTCATTGCCATTTCTTTTTTCTAGGAAAAGTCTTGAGAGATATCTGCAAAATTTTTTTTATGAACCTTCAGTACATGTATGCCCTGCTGACTGCAAATTTTCAGGTCGATTGGACTTGTAGTTTCAGAGAACATGTGGATTTTTTTTTCAGAAGAGACGCAAGAATAATATTAAATTTCAATTTTTCATGAAAGATGATTGATTGATCATGATCATGATTGATTAATTGATTGCTTGCTTGCATGATTGATTGATTGATTGATTGATTGATTGATTAGTTGGTTGGTTGGTTAAACACATTGGATAGGGTCAATTGAAACAGCGAAAAAGAAACAAAGAAGATCTTGGACCGTATACTAAACACACGAGACGGATACATGACTGATTGATCATGATCATGATCATGATTGATTGATTGATTGATTGATTGATTGATTGATTGATTGATTAGTTGGTTGGTTGGTTGGTTGGTTGGTTGGTTGGTTGGTTGGTTAAACACGTTGGATAGGGTCAATTGAAACAGCAAAAAAGAAACAAGAAGATCTTGGACCGTATATTAAACACATGAGACGGATACATGATTGATTGATCATGATCATGATTGATTGATTGAATGATTAATTAATTGATTGATTGATTGATTGATTGATTGATTGATTGATTGATTGATTGATTGATTAGTTGGTTGGTTGGTTAAACACGTTGGATAGGGTCAATTGAAACAGCGAAAAAGAAACAAAGATCTTGGACCCTATATTAAACACATGAGGCGGAAACATGATTGATTAATCATGATCATGATCGATTGATTGATCATGATCATTATTGGTTGATTGATCATGATTGATTGATTGATTGATTGATAGATTGATTGATTGATTGATTGATTGGTTGGCAAACACACATAAAAATTTTCAAGTAGTGCCCAAATCACATATGTACATGACCTTGACCTTTGACCTTGTGACCTTTGTCAAGGTCATTGCTTCACAATGTCATTGCAAAAGACCTATGGGTCAAGGATTTTTTTTGTTTAAGAGTTTTGCCTAATAATGGCTTTTTATAAACCATCAATGGGGGTTATGTCCCTTAAATAATGGTAAAACCAATACAGTCATAATGTAACAAAGTTGCCCCTTGAAGTACTCAACATTTTTCACTGCTTAAATTTTCTGTATCTATAACCATTCAAGAATTATAGGGAAATCAAAGACATATGAAAATCTAAAATATGACCTTGACCTTTGACCTTGACCTCATTTTCTTAGTTAGGAATCAGGGGACTCAAATAAAAACATTCCAGGGTTATACGGTTAACGGTTTATGAGTTAAAAAAACATACCGACAAATTTATTTCGTAAAGGTAGATAACTCCTATAAAATTTCATCGAATCGCTTCGATCCAAATTAGCCAAAAATTCCTGAGGATGTAACGAACAATTTGTAAAAGAATTTTGTCGCTTTCTTATTTTGTTACGAAGGAGATGCACACACATGACAAACAGTGAATAGGGAGATAACTCTTACAAAGAAAATGGTTCGGC
>NW_026963634.1:10000-15000 GCF_036588685.1 Mytilus trossulus | reverse complement strand
GGACAGGCTACCGCGGGTCTCTCGACCATCGAGGCCGTCTAACTGTACCCTCGTAAAAAAAATTTACAAGGCTGAAATGTTCATCGGGAAGCCGCACGTTAGACGAGGCAGGCTACCGCGGGTCTCTCGACCATCGAGGCCGTCTAACTGTACCCTCGGTAAAAAAATGTACAAGGCTGAAATGTTCATCGGGAAGCCGCACGTTAGACGCGGACAGGCTACCGCGGGTCTCTCGACCATCGAGGCCGTCTAACTATCCCCTCGGTAAAAAAATTTACAAGGCTGAATTTCCATCGGGAAGCCGTACGTTAGACGCAGGCAAGCTACCGCGGGTCTCTCGACCATCGAGGCCGTCTAACTGTACCCTCGGTAAAAAAAATTGACAAGGCTGAAATATTCATCGGAAGCCGCACGTTAGACGAGGCAGGCTACCGCGGGTCTCTCGACCATCGAGGCCGTCTAAATATACCCTCGGTAAAAAAAATTTACAAGGCTGAAATGTTCATCGGGAAGCCGCACGTTAGACGCAGGCAAGCTACTGCGGGTCTCTCGACCATCGAGGCCGTCTAACTGTACCCTCGGTAGAATTTTTTTACCAGGCTGAAATGTTCATCGGGAAGCCGCACGTTAGACGAGGACAGGCTACCGCGGATCTCTCGACCATCGAGGCCGTCTAACTGTACCCTCGGTAAAAAAAATTTACAAGGCTGACATGTCATCGGGAAGCCGCACGTTAGACGAGGCAGGCTACCGCGGGTCTCTCGACCATCGAGGCCGTCTGACTTTACCCTCGGTAAAATTTTTTACAAGGGTGAAATGTTCATCGGGAAGCCGCACGTTAGACGCGGACAGGCTACCGCGGATCTCTCGACCATCGAGGCCGTCTAACTGTACCCTCGGTAAAAAAAAATGTACAAGGCTGAAATGTTCATCGGGAAGCCGCACGTTAGACGAGGCAGGCTACCGCGGGTCTCTCGACCATCGAGGCCGTCTAACTATCCCCTCGGTAAAAAAAAATTTTACAAGGCTGAAATTTCCATCGGGAAGCCGTACGTTAGACGCAGGCAAGCTACCGCGGGTCTCTCGACCATCGAGGCCGTCTAACTGTACCCTCGGTAAAAAAAATTGACAAGGCTGAGATATTCATCGGGAAGCCGCACGTTAGACGCGGACAGGCTACCGCGGATCTCTCGACCATCGAGGCCGTCTAACTGTACCCTCGGTAAAAAAAAATTTACAAGGCTGACATGTTCATCGGGAAGCCGCACGTTAGACGAGGCAGGCTACCGCGGGTCTCTCGACCATCGATCGAAGCCGTCTAACTGTACCCTCGGTAAAAAAAATGTACAAGGCTGAAATGTTCATCGGGAAGCCGCACGTTAGACGAGGCAGGCTACCGCGGGTCTCTCGACCATCGATCGAAGCCGTCTAACTGTACCCTCGGTAAAAAAAATGTACAAGGCTGAATGTTCATCGGGAAGCCGCACGTTAGACGAGGCAGGCTACCGCGGGTCTCTCGACCATCGAAGCCGTCTGACTGTACCCTCGGTAAAAAAAATTCACAAGGCTGAAATGTTCATCGGGAAGCCGCACGTTAGACGAGGCAGGCTACCGCGGGTCTCTCGACCATCGAAGCCGTCTAACTGTACCCTCGGTAAAAAAAATTCACAAGGCTGAAATGTTCATCGGGAAGCCGCACGTTAGACGCAGGCAGGCTACCGCGGGTCTCTCGACCATCGAAGCCGTCTAACTGTACCCTCGGTAAAAAATTTTACAAGGCTGAAATGTTCATCGGGAAGCCGCACGTTAGATGCGGACAGGCTACCGCGGGTCTCTCGACCATCGAGGCCGTCAAACTATACCCTCGGTAAAAAAAATTTTACAAGGGTGAAATTTTCATCGGTAAGCCGCACGTTAGACGCAGGCAGGCTACCGCGGGTCTCTCGACCATCGAAGCCTTCAAACTATACCCTCGGTAAAACTTTTTTACGAGGGTGAAATTTTCATCGGGAAGCCGCACGTTAGAATAGTACAGCAGGTCTCTCGATGAAACGATCACATTTCATGTAACGTAACGTAACAAAGGCAGGCATCGTACACCCTAACCTAAGCCGCCTCTTGACGATGCACGTCCCTAACCCTAACCCTAACCCTAACCCTAACCTAACCCTAACCCTAACCCTAACCCTAACCCTAACCCTAACTAAAACCCTAACCCTAACCCTAACCCTAACCCTAACCCTAACCCTAACCCTAACCCTAACCCTAACCCTAACCCTAACCCTAACCCTAACCCTAACCTAACCCTAACCCTAACCCTAACCCTAACCCTACCTAACCCTAACCCTAACCCTAACCCTAACCCTAACCCTAACCCTAACCCTAACCTACCCTAACCCTAACCCTAACCCTAACCCTAACCCTAACCCTAACCTAACCAGTCCGTGTCAGGACCCGAGCTGTCCTTAGTCCTCGATACGTTAGCCTGGTTTCGTTCGCGAATGTCAGGTCCATATGGACATAAGCATGGTATTCCTCGATACGTTAGCCTGGTTTCGCGAGTGTCAGGACCATATGGACATAAGCATGGTATTCCTCGATACGTTAACCTGGTTTCGCGAATGTCAGGACCATATGGACATAAGCATGGTATTCCTCGATACGTTAACCTGGTTTCGCGAATGTCAGGACCATATGGACATAAGCATGTATTCCTCGATACGTTAACCTGGTTTCGCGAATGTCAGGACGTAAGCGGGACTTGTTAATTTTTGTTTTCCATGCCTTAACCGACCGCGGGTTGGGGACGACCACGTACACTGACACCCGCGGTAGCCCGCTAGCCAGGCCGTTCACGTCCCTTTACCAGCGGTAGCCCGCTATCGGGTCGACACGTACACTGACACCCGCGGTAGCCCGCTAGCCAGGCCGTCCACGTCCCTTTACCCGCGGTAGCCCGCTATCGGGTCGACCACGTACACCGATACCCGCGGTAGCCGCTAGCACGGCCGTCCACGTCCCTTTACCAGCGGTAGCCCAGTATCGGGTCGACCACGTACACTGACACCCGCGGTAGCCCGCTAGCCAGGCCGTCCACGTCCCTTTACCAGCGGTAGCCCGCTATCGGGTCGACCACGTACACCGACACCCGCGGTAGCCCGCTAGCCAGGCCGTCCACGTCCCTTTACCCGCGGTAGCCCGCTATCGGGTCGACCACGTACACCGATACCCGCGGTAGCCCGCTAGCACGGCCGTCCACGTCCCTTTACCCGCGGTAGCTCGCTATCGGGTCTGACCACGTACACTGACACCCGCGGTAGCCCGCTAGCCAGGCCGTCCACGTCCCTTTACCAGCGGTAGCCCGCTATCGGGTCGACCACGTACACCGACACCCGCGGTAGCCCGCTAGCCAGGCCGTCCACGTCCCTTTACCCGCGGTAGCCCGCTATCGGGTCGACCACGTACACCGATACCCGCGGTAGCCCGCTAGCACGGCCGTCCACGTCCCTTTACCAGCGGTAGCCCAGTATCGGGTCGACCACGTACACTGACACCCGCGGTAGCCCGCTAGCCAGGCCGTCCACGTCCCTTTACCAGCGGTAGCCCGCTATCGGGTCGACCACGTACACCGACACCCGCGGTAGCCCGCTAGCCAGGCCGTCCACGTCCCTTTACCCGCGGTAGCCCGCTATCGGGTCGACCACGTACACCGATACCCGCGGTAGCCCGCTAGCACGGCCGTCCACGTCCCTTTACCCGCGGTAGCTCGCTATCGGGTCGACCACGTACACTGACACCCGCGGTAGCCCGCTAGCCAGGCCGTCCACGTCCCTTTACCAGCGGTAGCCCGCTATCGGGTCGACCACGTACACCGACACCCGCGGTAGCCCGCTAGCCAGGCCGTCCACGTCCCTTTACCCGCGGTAGCCCGCTATCGGGTCGACCACGTACACCGATACCCGCGGTAGCCCGCTAGCACGGCCGTCCACGTCCCTTTACCAGCGGTAGCCCAGTATCGGGTCGACCACGTACACTGACACCCGCGGTAGCCCGCTAGCCAGGCCGTCCACGTCCTTTACCAGCGGGTAGCCCGCTATCGGGTCGACCACGTACACCGACACCCGCGGTAGCCCGCTAGCCAGGCCGTCCACGTCCCTTTACCCGCGGTAGCCCGCTATCGGGTCGACCACGTACACCGATACCCGCGGTAGCCCGCTAGCACGGCCGTCCACGTCCCTTTACCCGCGGTAGCTCGCTATCGGGTCGACCACGTACCTTCTCAGCCGCGGGTAAGCCCGATGAAAAAAAAAAAAAAAAAAAAAAAAAAAAATTTCCCATCCCATCGCATGCGGTAGCCCCGCTATCAACGTCGACCACGTACCTTCTCAGCCGCGGGTAAGCCCGATGAAAAAAATTTTTTTTTTTTTTTTTTTTCCCCCATCGCATGCGGTAGCCCCGCTATCAACGTCGACCACGTACCTTCTCAGCCGCGGGTAAGCCCGATGAAAAAATTTTTTTTTTTTTTTTTTTTTCCCCATCGCATGCGGTAGCCCCGCTATCAACGTCGACCACGTACCTTCTCAGCCGCGGGTAAGCCGATGAAAAAATTTTTTTTTTTTTTTTTTTTCCCCATCGCATGCGGTAGCCCCGCTATCAACGTCGACCACGTACCTTCTCAGCCGCGGGTAAGCCCGATGAAAAAAATTTTTTTTTTTTTTTTTTTCCCCATCGCATGCGGTAGCCCCGCTATCAACGTCGACCACGTACCTTCTCAGCCGCGGGTAAGCCCGATGAAAAAATTTTTTTTTTTTTTTTTTTTTCCCCATCGCATGCGGTAGCCCCGCTATCACGTCGACCACGTACCTTCTCAGCCGCGGGTAAGCCCGATGAAAAATTTTTTTTTTTTTTTTTTTTTTCCCATCGCATGCGGTAGCCCCGCTATCAACGTCGACCACGTACCTTCTCAGCCGCGGGTAAGCCCGATGAAAAAATTTTTTTTT
>NW_026963633.1:0-32619 GCF_036588685.1 Mytilus trossulus | reverse complement strand
AATGGCCAATGCAAATTATTGAACCATTTTAGATTTATTCTGCTTTTTATCGATCTAATGAGTATAATTCTACGATTCTTTTTTTTATTATAAAAATCATCGACTTATCGCCGGTTCGTTGAAAACCAAACAAGCTTTTACTTCTGAAATCCGAAAAGATAACTAAGATCTTTTTGTTAATCATTATGTCGGACTAAAATTCTTTTTTTGTTGTTGATGAATTGAACAAGCACTCTGCTACTAAAAATTGATTCCCAATCACTGACTAAGTACTTCATATCAAAACCCGGAGTAGGCACATGAACGAATGTACGAATAAAAATTGTTAACTTGTATTTGTTTTTTTGTTATTATCCCAGTCTCCTTTTATTTCAATTATTAGAATAACAAAAAAAAGTACAATAAAGCGATACTAAGGACGTATACCGAGTATTTGATACGGTTTATGGGTTGATTAAATAAAGACATTCTGTCCAGAAGTCAGGAATCTGATTGTTCAGTAGTTGTCTATTTATGTGGTTCATAAGTGTTTCTCGTTTCTTGTTTTTTTATATAGACTAGATCGTTGCTAGACAGAATTAATAATCTTTGCACCAAAACATCAATTGAAACATCTTTCAGATTTTCGTCTGACATTTGATGGAACAGTGTTAAGCGACGTTTCTTGTGTTGAAAAATCTGGGAATGTACTTTGATAAAACCATCAGTATGGAACTCAAGCAAGTGCGATCACCAAGGCTTGTTTTTACAAAATTCGGAATATTGGTCGAATTCGATCTTTAATTTCAGTTGAAGCCTGTAAAACACTAGTGTGCTCCCTAGTTACATCAAGGCTGGACTATGGCAATGCATTGTTGTACGGTACTTACACCAAAAATTATCAGTAAATTGCAGCGATCCAAAACACAGCAGCACGTTTGATAACACGAAAAAGGAAATTTGACTCAATTACGCCTGTTTTAATATCGTTACACTGGCTACCCATACATTACCGTTGCCAATATAAACTTCTTTTATATGTGTACAACGCACAGCATGGCAAAGCTCCTAGTTACCTTCAAAATTTAATTACGCCATACAAGCCAAGTAAATCCCTCAGGTCGGAAAATAGTATGCTCCTACATCCTCCAAATGACGTTCGAACGAAAAGCTACGGTGAGAGGCGTTTTGACAAGGCTGCGCCTACACTCTGGAACAATTTGCCATCGTCTTTACGGAGTGTAAATTCTTTAGTTGTTTTTAAAAAGCAACTCAAGACTCATTTATTTCGGACTGCTTTTAAGGATTTCTTGTAGATTTTATATATACTTTTATTTGACTGCATTAGTTTTAGACAGTTTTGTATATATTTTAGGGTACATGCATTTTTCGTTTCTTTTTTAAAAAAAAATTATAAATTTTTATATGCTTGTTTGCTTCTTTTAAGATAGTGCTTTGTAATCTATGTTTTATGTATTTTTTTTGTATTTTATATATTTTTAAATGTGAAGCGCTTAGAGTAATTTTTGTTATTATATAATGCGCTCTATAAATATTGTCACGATTTATTATTTATTTATTATTCCCGTTTGAATGGTTTCACACTAGTAATTTTTGGAGTCCTTTATAGCTTGCTGTTCGGTGTGAGCCTAGGCTCCGTGTTGAAGACCGTACCTTAACCTATAACTGTTTTCTTTTAAAAATTGTGATTTGGGTGGAGAGTTGTCTCATTGGCACTCATACCATATCTTCCTACATATCTATATCATAACCAGTGTATGTGAATGTATTTTCTTTATCCAAACAAAGTAATAACATGCATAATACTGTCATGCAGTTTTTCTGTCATTTCCCAAAGAGGAAACAGCTTACGTTGGGGAATCAATTTTTATACAAAAAAATATGTCCTCAACATTCTTCTTACGGGGAACTAGAGGCCAAAAGACATAGGCTGCAATAAAACACGGAACACGGGCTGATTTTCCGAGGGTTGGAACCCCCTCCTTTTTCTATATAAATCTTTTAATTAATATCGTTTCATCCATAGTGTTGGCCAATTAGAGCTCATCGCGATCTTGAAAACCTCATCACGACCGTGATGCGCCCTTACTACTATCTACACGATCGCGCTATATACGATCGTCAAAATTTGCATTTTTTCACAGATCGTAGTGCGATCGTGGTTTATAATAATGTGACTGCGGTATAAATTATTTATTTTGCATTCGGTCAACTACAAATGTTCAAGTTCATATACATGCTTTATAAATATAATTCCGACATACCATAAAATGAGAATGGAAATGGGGAATTTGTCAAAGAGACAACCCAACCAAAGAGCACATAACAGCCGAAGGTCCACCAATGGGTCTTCAATGCAGCAAGAAATCGTGCATCTGCGGTGTGATTCAGCCGTCCCCTAAACAAAAATGTCACGATACTTAATTGTTCATCAGTGATAATGGCTTTTTTTTTGTTTGAGGGATTACATGAATATACATGGCATATTTGCCACTGGACGTCTAGCAAATATCAATCTATCAAAAAAAGTTTAAGCAAACAGTTATATCCAAATTACTGTTCATGTTGCAGGCCATTTTCCAATTGTATACTTCTTTGAAAATCCTCGGTAACGATGGGAAACAAGCAAAACTATATATATGCAGGTAAGAGTCAACATACAATTTAATATAATATGAATGAAAGCTTTACTCTAACGTTGACGAAATAAAAATGTATATGTATATATTTTCACAAAACAATATAAAAACTCGACAATATACATATATTTGTTTATGAAAAAAAACCAAGTAACGTAAATGCATTTTATGAAATCTACAATACTTTTAAATTAAAAAATTCCATATACATTGGTAAAATGTACTCGTGGATAGTATGAAAGCTTATTTGGGTTATTATAATATATATGATTATATGCTCTAGAGAAAAAAAATGTTAGGACGCATGCGTTAGATATTGCTACTACCACGAAAATAGCGCTAACTAACTAATTGACGGGGAAATTTTTTAAGAAATGCTGAAATTAATATTTCAAATTATATATGAAAAGAAAGATTGCTACGTAAATTTTCTCATTATTATAGAGAGAGAATAAAAATATAATATTATTAGGCTTCGGAAGACACAGATTATCAGAAAACACGTTTACTTAGCGTTGTCCCATGTAACAAACTCGAAACATAAAACTCGAACAATTAAAAACTAAGTCCATTGATAAGTAAAATACGGAAAAAGTGAATTTTTTTTTTACAAAATTTACTTCTGAATAATATCTTATGATCAGAAATATGACGTGATATATTTCAGTATTGGTTTACTCCATTTTAAATTTGCATAGATATTTTGAAAAGAATATGATGTACGGAAATGTCCCAGGGGAAATTTAGTTTGGACACTTGAAACATTTCAGTTAAAAAAAATAAAATTTTGACAGATATAATTTATTGAATTGTAAACACGATCGTTTTATACTAAATGTAAGCTCAAATATTTTAATAAATGTTGAAAATATTATTGTGTTTGTGAGTGGGAAAAACTACTTAAAATTGTAGAAAAATATTCAAAAGTAGCTCTCGCGTTTTTGTTCTGCGGCTACGTTAACGGAACACCAATCAAGTAATCGATCTTCAAGACTATGGCTTCAACATTCAATGGTATAAAATATCATGTTCTGCTTGTCGTAGACTCAAAAAGACTTGAAGTTGGAATAGATCTACGAAGACTAAAGAAAGTTCATGTGTGGTTTGGCATTGTACATGCCCACGGACACCGATGTCCAGATATTGTTCGGAAGATGTTTTGAGAAGTAACGATGCTACCGGACATGTAAAATTAAACTGTTACAGTATATTACAGAACACAAAACTGGCTATCTTTGCTGTAAATACAAGTTAAAACCGGACATGGTTTACATTTAAAGCTAAAAATCACTATCCCACGGCATCAATAATTTAAAAAAAAACCATATGATACTACCATATACCTCTAGTAGGCAGTAAAAGTGCTATATGTACGTTTTGTTTGGGTCTAGCCCAAGAATAAGTAAGTTCAAGTCTTTTTAGAACGTTATCGGAAGGACATACTAATACAAAAACTTAGTACCAGTGTTATATGAACGTTATCGGAAGGACGTACTCCTACAAAAACTTAGTAAATGAATGTTTTGGAAGAACATATTCCCACAAAAATTGAGTACCAGAGTTATATGAACGTTATCGGAAGGACATTTCATACAAAAACTTTGTACTAGTGTTATATGAATATTATCGGAAGGACATACTCCTACAAAAACTTAGTATCAGTGTTAAATGAATGTATCCGAAGGACATACTCCTACCAAAATTGAGTACCAGTGTTATATGAACGTTATCGGAAGGTCATCACATGTATGAATTTTCGCATACCACACTTGTAAAGATCATAACATTCATGATTTCTCGTGTATCTATTGTCACTTAATCCTTCACTCAACACATGTGTCACACATTATTTTGGTACCGTCAATTTTATATTTCAAACTGTCTAACTATATTGATTTCTATTATGTACATTTCGTTTACAGCATGCATATTTAATGTATTCAATACTAAGAATGATCTAGAAAGTCGCTATGAATTTACATGTCCGAAATATTTGTTTACATCTGAAACATGTAAGATTATAAATTTCTATTTGTCAATAACCTTTTAAACTGTAAGCTAATCCAAACATCTTACAAGTTCGTTATGCAACTTTTATACGGTCATATCAAATAATTTACCGATAGATTGATCACCTATCGTAACTCTCTTTGATAAACGTAATCAATCTGTTATCTAATTTCTGTTGACGAAATGACCATTACAAACTGTGTTGCAATAGCAACTTCTATTTGGTATTTAAAGAAAGATAAATTTGTATATAAGGACTCCGTTTGGATATGCCAACGAGAGCACATGAACTGCGTTCGGATTTTCCATCGCAATCATATACATTGTTTTTGGTTTAAATTAACTAAGTTGTAACACTGATACTTTATATTTGGACTTTATTAAATGAATTTGGACTTTACCAATTTGTTTATGTTTACTGTATTGAACTGCCGACTTGTGTGTGAATAAAGAGCTAGTACCCCGCATTGTGAATCGTTCCCAAAGACGGAATCCCATTCGAAGCCATTTGGCAATATTTATCTGGAAAGGTACAAAATCTGTCTTCATACATGTACACCACTTTTGTAAATTTCATGAATTCTCGTGTGCCTATAAAAGTGACTTTTTTCACTAAATTATTTACCGATACAGGTAAATGTGCATGCAATTATTCATCACAAGTATGGGTTATAATGTCTTTACGATAATAACCGTCGGAACTAAAGCTTGTACCCATACGTCACACTTTAGGTCTTCTTTTATCAGTATATGTTTTTGTATGTCTCAGACAATTACTGATTCTGCCAACTCTTTTTCAAAATATCACATCTTATCTTTCCAAGTATGGATTTTCATGTGTTTATTACGATTGCTTTTGTGACCAAATGCTTTACCACATACATCACATCTGTAATGTTTTTCGCCAGTATGTGTTATCATGTGTGTACGACAAGAACTGCTTTGGCCAAATTCTTTTCCACAAATATAACATGCGTAAGGTTTTTCGCCAGTATGTTTTTGCATGTGTACATTATAGTTGCTCTTGGTACTAAATTCTTTACCACATTCATCACATTTGTAAGGTTTTTCACCAGTATGTGTTCTCATGTGAATTAGACAATTATCTTTTTTGCAAAACTTTTTTTCACAAATATCACATTTGTAAGGTTTTTCGCCAGTATGTGTTCTCATGTGAGTTAGACAATTACTTTTTCTGCGAAACTGTTTTCCACAAACATCACATCTGTAAGGTTGTTCACCAGTATGCTTTCTCATGTGAATTCGACAGGCGCTTTCTCGGTGAAACTCTTGATCACAAAAAACACATTTAAAATGTTTTTGCCCCAGTATGAATTCTCATGTGTTCATTATAGTTGCCTTTCTGACCAAATTCCTTATCACATACATCACATTTGTAAGGTTTTTCGCTAGCATGTGTTCTCATGTGAATTTGATAAATATTTTTTTGGCAAAATTCCTTTCCACAAATATCACATTTGTAAGGTTTTCCACCAGTATGGATTTTCTTGTGTATATTATAATTGCCTTTATGACCAAATACTTTTCCACATTTATCACATTTGTAAGGTGTTTCGCCAGTATGGATTTTCTTGTGAACTTTACAGTTACTGTTTTGGACAAATCCTTTTCCACAAATATCACATTTGTAGGTTTTTCGCCAGTATGGATTTTCTTGTGTATATTATAATTGCCTTTGCTACTAAATTCTTTACAACATTCATCACATTTGTAAGGTTGTTTACCAGTAAGATTTTTCATTTGACGTAGACAAGAACTTTTTCGGTGAAACTCTTTGTCTGCAGTAGCCTCTTTACTGGACATAACTAAGTGTTACAGTCTGTTCACAGATGTGTTTTTTATCTACAACATACAAATACCAATTTATTTAAAGATGGTAGGTAAACTATGTTATAATTACAACTATAAGCAGTATGTATTGTGTACATACATTTGTACTAGAAGTCTGATTTTTTTCATTTATCCCTGTTCAGGAGCACCTGAGAGCACCGCGTTTTTTTTGTGGGATTGGTTTCCCTTGATGGACCGCTGTTTATCTTGTCGTCGTTTCGTAGTTTTCCAATGCTCTCCGACTCGCTTTCGATTTAATTGAGAGTGAATGTTTCTTTGTCATCATTGGTCTCTCTTTTAACAAATAAACTAGAATATTGTGGATACCTTTTTTTTTTTTTTTACAAAAACAGATTATGTCATTACTTTTGTTTGAGAACCTCTTAAAAAACTATAATTTCGACCAAAAAAAGAAAGAAAGAGATTAAGGTACAAAACTTTGATAATGGGACGAAAAAGATAAAAAAAGAAAAAAAAAAAAAAGATTATCAAAAAAGTATTAGGCCTAAGATCTTGCATGCCAGACGCGGGTTACATCTTCATAAGACTCTCAGTGATGCTCGAATAGAAAAAAGTTAAATAGCCAAATCAAGTATAAATTAGAAGAGGGTCAATAATTTTTCACAGATTTTTCCAAAATACGACTACGGTAAATAGTTTTGCTTGAGTTAAAAAAATCTTTAGGATTTACAAGAATTCAGAATTACGCCAACTGTAAGTTTAAAAATATGACTATGTTTACATTTACACCGTGTCTAAACCACACCGACAAAATTTGTTCGGACTCGATGGTATCTAACATCGGGCACAATGACGGAACATCAATAGACAGAAGAAAGATAGATTTCTCCTTATTTTCTTATTTTTTTTCATGATATCAAAGAATATATATACATATACAACTATTTTCTATTGTGATATGCAATATTTTCTACAACTGTTCTATATTAACGGAGAAATAAGTAAAAATGCATGTCAAAATGACGAATTGAGTAAACCTTGCCTCGAAATTGTTTAATTTCTCGTTAAATTGTTCATTTTGTACGGAAAGAAAGGTACGGGAAGATAGATACTGACACGGAGATTGCAAAACTAGTCATTATGAGCATCTCAATACTTGTATTTCTGTGTATGGAACGAAAGAAATGGGTCGTGTCAAAATAGAACTGGCCGGTTTCGTCAATGTTTACCACCCGGTTTCGTCATAGATTTCACAATGCATAACCCGGTTTGGTAAAAAAAAAAGATTCATAATCGCATTACATTATAATTAATTGATTATTTAACTTCAGAGTTGAAAAGGAGTTTTGTGGGTCGTTGGAAAACAACTTCTTTCACCGGACAACGGATTATGTGAGTTGGATTATGCTTATTATAAACATTCTCCTTGATATTTGTAAACAAGCGAGACATAGTGATTCGAATTCATAGCGTTTTGAACTATTTGTATAAAGCTGCATATGTCAAAAGTTAGAAGGTTTGACTGGAACATATACAAGTATGGTACACAGATCTGACGATTTCTTTCTTGTTTATAATAAACATAATCCAACTCACATAATCCGATTTCGCGGATGTCCGTTTTTTTTATTTCTTACAATATTTTAATTCGGTATACACTTTATGAGATAAGTGACGAATTTCAAGTTCTTTTTTTCGATTTCTATACATTTTTTTCAAATATATATAAAAGTTATATAGCAAAAATGATAAGGAAGACAAAATATACAAATAAGTCGACTTGGCCGACATCCTAATAAAACTTATTGACCTTTAATTACGAGTCTTTTTTTCCATTTCTTTGGGTTTTTACACTCCCGTTACAATTTTGACAGGACGTATTATTGTATACATCCGTCTGTCCGTCTGTCCGCCCACCTGTCCGTCCGTCCGTCCTTTCATCCGTCCGTTCCTCCATCTATCAGTCGTTCGGTCCGTCCGTCCGTGTATCAATCCGTCTATCCGTCTGTCCAGCATAAACATGTCGCATCGTAACTTGAGGACAGTTATCTTATTTCTTAAAATTTAACATAGTTATTTCTTATAATGGTCAAACGATCTGTAAACCTTTTAGTGAAAATCAAATTAAATCTTTTTGAGTTACAGGAAATGTAAGTGAAACAGGAATGTGGGTTTTTTAACATGTCGCGCCATATCTCAAAAACGAAGTATTATAACTACATCAAACTTTACATACTTCTTAGTTATATAAATCTTTTAAACTTCTGTTTACTTTTTGGTGATGTTTAAAATTTTGGTTTAATAGTGATTGATTTTTTTTTGGTAAAACAAAAGGGGGTCACTTATTGTGATGTATCTCAAAACATATTTATGATTATTGTTTACATTTTACTCACTTCTTATTAATATTAATCCGTTAAGATCTCTGTACTTTTTGGTGATGATTCAAACTTTTATTTTAGAGTTATTGAGTTTTTTGTAAAAATAGAGGTTTTCACATGGTGCGCCCTATCTCAGAAACTATTTCTGATTATTGCAAACAACTTCACTCATAAGACGACGGGCGTATCATGCGGTCATGGCGCAGCTGTTTATTGCCAATTATGATACAAAATTCCCCTCTTTGACAAATTTAAAATTAGTTTGAAGTTAAGTGAAATAATGGATACACCTTTCATATTGGGGAAAAAATGTGTATTACCATAATAACCTATGCCCAAACGTGCCCGTTTAAAATAGATTTTAACACGCGAAGTTTACTTTACAATAAATATATATTTAAATTCTCGAAAGAAAATGTTCAGATCCGTGTTAACGCTGCTTTTTATTAATTTGTTTGTTTAAAAAAAAAAAAAAAAAGGTGATATATATAGACGAAACCGGGTGATTGCATAGTAAATAACATTGACGAAACCGGTTTATTTTAATTTGACATGACCCTTTTCTTTCGTTCCATACACAGAAATACAAGTATTGAGATGCTTATAATAACTAAATTTGCAATCTTCGGGTCAGTATCTATCTTCCCGTACCTTTCTTTCCGTACAAAATGAACAATTTAACGAGAAATTAAACAATTTCGAGGCAAGGTTCACTCAATTCGTCATTTTGACATGCATTTTTACTTATTTCTCCGTTAATATATAGAACAGTTGTAGAAAAATATTGCATATCACAATAGAAAATAGTTGTATATGTATATATATTCTTTGATATCATGAAAAAAATAAGAAAATAAGAAGAAATCTACCTTTCTTCTGTCTATTGATGTTCCGTCATTGTGCCCGATGTTAGATACCATCGAGTCCGAACAAATTTTGCCTGTGTGGTTTAGACACAGTGGTTTATATCAGTGATATATCATGATAACGCAGAAATGTTGACTACGTAGCATGTAATAACCTCGGGGAGTTAACTTCAACCAGCAGATGCATTGACCCGATTGATGCGGAAAAAAAAAATAATAAAATTTATTTCATATCGGTTGAGAATCAGATTCTCTTATTGGATTAAAAGGGGTCACATGACATTCATTATTCTTCAGTAATAAATTCCATCGGTCATTAACAGAAAAAACGGACTAGAAAACCGGTCGTTAACGAACTTTTACATGATAATGACCGATGGGGCGTGGTTTCCGTCTGATAATGACCGTTGGGGCGTGGTTTCCGTCTGATAATGACTGTTGGGGCGTGATTTCTCTGTTAATGACCGGTGGGGCGTGGTTTCTCTGTTTAGAGAGATGTACCTTTCACAAATAACTTAAAACTTGTACTTTATTCTTCCATAGATATAAGCTTATTGACCCTTTAAATAAACTTATTCTAAATGTTAGCAATTCATCTCTGTATTTGAATATTGGTTTTATGTCCCATTTATGCCATTATGTTTTCTGGTCTGTGTGTCAGTCCGTCTGTTCGTTCGTCCGTCCATTCGTTCGTCCCGCTTCAGGTTAAAGATTTTTGGTCCATGTAGGTTAAAGATTATGGTCGAGAAGTTTTTCATGAAGTTGAAGTCCAATCAGCTTGAAACTTAGTACCAATGTTCCTTGTGATATGATCTTTTTAATGCCAAATTAGAGATTATACCTCATTTTCACGGTCCACTTAACATGGAAATGATAGTGCAGATGGGGCATCCGTTGACTTAGGACACAACATTTGTGTTATTGGTATAAATATAGATTTTGTTACCGTAAATTAATAGCAGACTAGACACTATTGTTATATACATATGCACTTTAATGGATCTACCATCTGTCGACGCATGTATCTTGGCGTTGAACAAGGTAATAGGTTTTCTCTAACTGTTTATATGACGTCTTTCCACTGCATCCATTAATTGTATGTTGGATGCGATTGATAATTTAGTCTTGATGCACGATTTTTTTTATTGGCTTTGAACTAGCTGTCACTGACTGCGAGTCTTCTCAGATATGTACTTTTTGTTGTTGGAATGTACAAGTACCATGTCAGGTCCATGTGTTTTGTTATATGTATTTAGCCTTTTTCAACACAATTTTATAAAATTGAGAATGGACATATAGTTCGTTCATATGCTATGCTGTTACATCACTGTCCGAATTAAGGGTAGGGTTGAGATTCCGCTAACATGTTTAACCCCGCCACATTTTGTATATATTTGTCTGTACCAAGTTAGGAGCCTGTAATTTAGTTGTCGTTTGTTGCTGTGTTAAACATTTGTTTTTCGTTCAGTTGTTTTTACATTAATATACATGTAGTTTTGTCGTTTGGTTTCATATTTGTGATTTTGGGGTCTTTCAAAGCCGACAATGCGGTATGGGCTTTGCGTATTGTTGAAGGCTTTACAGTGACCTATAAAGATCTGTTAATTTCTGTGTCATTTGTTCTTTTGTGCAGAGTTGTTTAATTGGCAATCATACCACATCTGTGTTATTCTGCTTGTTTATTTTAAATATGATGGCATACAAACCATCAAGTTTGAAAGATATTTGTCAAACAGTTTCACAGCATTTGCGTTCAAAACGCCTTGGGCAGTTGGAGTGACGGATAGATACTGTTACTATATATATATCTATATTCAATAACATTTCAGCACAGGCACTTGTTTCTGTCAATATGTGGTTTACTATCCATACCCGTACTAAAAAATCACTCGATTTTTAATTTTAGTACGGGTATGGATAGTAAACCCCATTTGTTTTTACTTGCTCTTGATGTAAACGTGTTATATTGGTCCTTATGGTATTTTGCTTAAAGTATATAATTTGATTCTTTTGTGGCCAAGAAACGTGACCGTCACGCGTTCGGCTAAAATAGAAAATAAGGATAACATGCAGTTTTTGACTTATATTTCAGAAACTAAAGTAGTTATAGTAAAATTGATAAGGAGTCAAATTATTCAACAGCGGCACTAATTCTGAAAAATCCGACAACCCAATGTTGGGTTACTGCCCCTGAAATGCACAGTAACTTGTTTCTGTCAATATAGGGTTTACTATCCATACCCGTACTAAAAATCACGAGTTTTAGGGCCTTTATTGTACCTTTTTCTTCCTCAATTGGAGATATAAACCCAGAGCCCAGAGGTAGATTAAAGGGGGAGCAGGGTTTTATTTCTAAAAAAAATGGTTGAATATAGAGGAAACGCAGGCGGATCAATCCATTTTAAAAAAGGGTTCCTAACCCAGGACAAAAAGGGGGGATTGTATAGGGAACAAAAAATCTTACCCCTTTTGAATCCGCCACTGTGGAATCACTGAAGAATGAGAAGAGCGGGCCCTTACTTTATGAAAATTTCTAAATCTACGCTAAATAAGCTTTTTTGTCAACAAATCATCTCGCCAACAATTACAACTAGATGCATTTACTACCTATCTATTATATCTATTATACTGACAATGAACAAATAATACAAATAAAATTCTATTTGGAAGTCTCATACCTTGATAAACTCGTAACATAGTACAAGTGACGTATTTGATCACGTGAGATTCATTGCTAGAAAAAAATACCTTTTAAATTAACTAAGAAAGTTGGTTTTATATAATTTAAACAAAAAATTAAGGTATTTTACACTTTATCTATTTCATAAATAAAAAGCAAGATATACATGTTTAATTGAGATATATATACTTAAGTTATAGTTTGAAGCAAGCGCATAGGTCATCATATATATACGTCTTCAAATTTCGAAGTGTCGGCATTTTACTAAAATAAACGCAATTGAGTTAATTTTTGGTGCATCTGAAAGATACTGTAAAAGCCTTGAACAATGAACAAATAAGTTTTTCGTAGGAAATGCATACTTAAACCCCATGCCTACTTTGGTGAATATATATACTTTTCAATTAACCGGAAACTGTTCATGAGAGAAATGTAAAAATAGTTTTGATGAAACCTTTTCAAATTACGTCAACGAATAAATATCAGGAAATAAGTTAAAACTCAAATGAAACTAAAGCAATTGATGTGTTTGTACAATTCAATTGTATCTTACCTCTATATCCATAAGTTGTGTCTTTGTTTATTCACTTTGAAAAAAACACACAGATTTGTCAAATTCTGGAAATTCTGGAAAACCCAAAAATAATTGTGAGGCTGTTTATTTTATTACGTCATGTAGAAATTATGCGTATAAATATGTGACAACTGAGGTGACAACTTAACGAATCGAATATGTATGTTGTTTATACAGAGCAAACGCCACATTTATTTTTACTATACATACAATTCTTACTTTAAGTCAACAATATAAATTTTAGAACTGTATTTTCTTCAATTTAAGAACCTTGCTAAACTGCAAAAAAAGATATGTTTTAGGAAAACAAAGTTCTCAATCCCAACTTCGAAGATATTTATAAATATCTTGATTTTGGACTAATTGGTATTTTTTGCAATTTATTTTAATGTTATGATAATGTACTTCAAAGGTTAGTTTTATTTATAGACGAGTTTAAAAAATGCAGAAAAATATAAGCTCTCTAAATATAAAAAAATCGTATATTATATTCCCGTGAAGCAATTAAAATAAGAAAAACAAAACGTGAACCTCGTTGGCAGTTTAACTGTCCGTCTGGTATATTTCGTCCCTCTTTTTTTGATCTATTAATATATAGATATCCATGATTTATCCTCATTCTGTACATGGGATTTGGAAAACTGACATGTATTCTTTTAACTTTGGACCTCAATCAAAATATTTCCATAGCTTAACTCACCTGGGTCTTTAGGTCCAGGAAACCTTATGCAATTGCCTATCTTTTGTACCTAATGTGGATAAAAGCTTAGCCGTAGGGAGTTTTGTATGAATTAAAAAAGTGAATGGAAAAATCAGCCTACCCAACCTTTGGACATCAATTAAAAAAGTTCCTTGAATTTACCCACCCGGGTCTTAAAGTCCAGATAACCTTAAGCAATTGCCTATCTTTTGTACCAACGGTGGACAAAACCTTTGTCGTCGGGAATTTTAAATGAATGAAAGAAGGGAGTTGCTATGGACAACCCTACCCCAACTTTGGACCTCAATTGAAAAACGTTCCATAACTTAACCCACCCGGGTCTTTTGGTTCATGCAACCTTATGCAATAACCTATCAGTTGTACCTTATTTGGACAAAACCTTTGCCACAGGGATTTTTTTTATAAATTAAAGAGGGGAAGTGGTAGGGTCACCCTATCCCAAATTGGCACCTCTATTAAAAACGTTAAAACACTTTACCCATCTTGGTCGTTGGGTCCAAACAACCTCTGTACTTATTGTTGACAAAAGCTTTGCCGTAGGGAACTTTTGATAAATTAAAGGAGGGAGGTGGTAGGGGCACACTACCTAAACTTTTAACCTCAATCAAAAACGTTTATAAACCTTAACCACCTTGGTCTTTGGGTCCAGACAACCTTAAACAAAATTCCTATCATTTGAACTAAGTGTGGACAAAACCTTTCCCGTAGGGATTTTTTTTTATGAATTGCAGAATAGATGAGGTGGTGTCACCCTACCATAACTATTGTGTATTAAAGGGCATGAGTGGGGTGTTAGATGTATATATTATATATGAAGGTGTGATAGATACAATAGAATCATTATTACAAAGATATGATGTCTGTATGTATTATATAGTTGATTGTGTATGACTAGAATGTCACAAATGCCTGACTAGGGTGTTACAAGGGCATGCCTGGGGTGTTAGATGAAGACATTATAAATGAAGGTGTGATAGATAGTTGAGTGTGTACGACTAGGATGTCACAAATGCCTGACTAGGGTGTTACAAGGGCATGACTTGGGTGTTAGATGAAGACATTATAAATGAAGGTGTGATAGATACAATAGAATCATTATTACAAAGATATGATGTCTGTATGTGTTATATAGTTGATTGTTTATGACTAGAATGTCACAAATGCCTGACTAGGGTGCTATGAGGGCATGACTGGGGTGTTAGATGAAGACATTATAAATGAAGGTGTGATAGATACAATAGAATAATTATTACAAAGATATGATGTCTGTATGTATTATATAATTCATTGTGTATGACTAGGATGTCACAAATGCCTGACTAGGGTGTTACAAGGGCATGACTTGGGTGTTAGATGAAGACATTATAAATGAAGGTGTGATAGATACAATAGAATAATTATTACAAAGATATGATGTCTGTATGTGTTATATAGTTGATTGTTTATGACTAGAATGTCACAAATGCCTGACTAGGGTGCTATGAGGGCATGACTGGGGTGTTAGATGAAGACATTATAAATGAAGGTGTGATAGATACAATAGAACAATTATTACAAAGATATGATGTCTGTATGTATTATAAAGTTGATTGTGTATGACTAGGATGTCACAAATGCCAGACTAGGGTGTTTCAAGGGCATGACTGGGGTGTTAGATGAAGACATTATAAATGAAGATGTGATAGATACAATAGAACAGTAATTACAAAGATTTGATGTCTGTATGTACTGTATAGTTGATTGTGTAAGACTGGGATGTCTCAAATGCCTGACTATGGTGTTATCAGGGCATGACTGGGGTGTTAGATGTAGACCTTATATATGTAGGTGTGATAGATACGATAGAACTATTATTACAAAGATGTGATGTCTGTGTGTATTATATAGTTGATTGTGTATGACTGGGATGTCCCAAATGCCCGACTAGGGTGCTATGAGGGCATGACTGGGGTGTTAGATGAAGACATTATAAATTAAGGTGTGATAGATACAATAGAACAATTATTACAAAGATATGATGTCTATGTATTATATAGTTGATTGTGTATGACTGGGATGTCCCAAATGCCTGACTAGGTTACTATGAGGGCATGACTGGGGTGTTAGATGAAGACATTATAAATGAAGGTGTGATAGATACAATAGAATAATTATTACAAAGATATGATGTCTGTATGTATTATATAGTTGATTGTGTATGACTAGGATGTCACAAATGCCTGACTAGGGTGTTACAAGGGCATGACTGGGGTGTTAGATGAGGACATTATAAATGAAGGTGTGATAGATACAATAGAACAATTATTACCAAGATATGATGTCTGTATGTATTATATAGTTGATTGTGTATGACTGGGATGTCCCAAATGCCTGACTAGGGTGCTATGAGGGCATGACTGGGGTGTAAGATGAAGACATATTATAAATGAAGGTGTGATAGATACAATACAATAATTATTACAAAGATTTGATGTCTATGTATTATATAGTTGATTGTGTATGACTAGGATGTCACAAATGCCTGAGTAGGGTGTTACAAGGGCATGACTAGGAGGTTAGATAGGACATTGTAAATAAAGGTGTGATAGATACAATAGAACAATTCTTACAAAGATATGATGTCTGTATGTATTATAAAGTTGATTGTGTATGACTAGGATGTCACAAATGCCAGACTAAGGTGTTTCAAGGGCATGACTGGGGTGTTAGATGAAGACATTATAAAATTGACTCATGCATAGCATGATATGTGGGACTTAAAATAATAAACATATTCATACAATAATTTACTAAATGTTTGGACTTAAAGATAGGTGTCAAAGGCCCAGATCATGTAATACAGTATGTCTTATAAAAATACAATAGCATTTTAATAATGATTATATATGTCGTGTACATGTTATTATTTTGTACAGGTTATGACTTGTACAAACATTTTATACAAGTAATTACTTGTATGATGCCATCATGCAATGTATTACTTGTAAAAATACAATTGTACAAGTCCATAAAAAAAAAAAAAGATAAACACACAACAAATTGTCAAAAAAAAATCCAGAATAACAAACCCAAAGAGAGAAACTTTTGAATGAGAAGAAACACATATAACTAACAGATAGTGAGTTGTACAAGTTATTATCTTTTTCTCCACAAAAATTTTACAGGTAATTACTTGTACAATTATAATTGTAAAGTAATGACTTGTATGATGGCATCATACAAGTCATTACTTGTACAAATATTTTGGACAAGTAATAACCTGTACAAAATAATAAAATGTACACAACATATATATAGATATAGGAAGATGTAGTATGAGTGCCAATGAGACAACTATCCATCCAAATAACAATTTATAAAAGTAAACCATTGTAGGTCAATGTACGGCCTTCAACACGGATCCTTGTATATAAGTATATATATATATTTAACAATTTCATGCAACAGTTTTGTAATTCTCGGCCACGACTTAGTAATTCGTAGCCACGAATAAGTAATTCGTAGCCACGAATAAGTAAATCGTGGCCACGGACAAGTAAGTCGTGGCCACGGAGAAGTATAAATCGTGGTCACGGACAAGTTAGTCGTGGCACGAATTAGTAAAACGTGGCAAAGAACAACTTATCGTGGCCACGGACAAATAAGGTTTGGCCACGGACAAGTAATTTGTGGCCACGGACAAATAAGTCGTGGACACGGTCAAATAAGTCGTGGGCACGGATAAGCAAGCCGTGGCCACGGACAAGTAAGTCTTGGCAACGGTCATGTGTCGTGGCCACGGACAATGCTACCATTAAGTGCAGAAAACTGACGTTAAATTGGAAACACGCGCACTTTCTAATTTTTCCTGCTTTCCTTGTTAGGTAAACGCTAACACACAAGTATAAATGCCGTGAGATTCCAAAATAATATGATTTTATAATTAACATAGGATATCAAATTTTACCGGGGGGGGGGGGGGGGGGGTATTGCCGCATTATACGTAATATTCAACCCGAGTATGGTTTTATTTAAGCAGTGATACAAGAGACAATACAATGGCTTATAGTTATGATACTAAAGTGTTCTTACTTTTTGATTGACTTATTGATGTGTATATTTTTGTAATATATGCATCATTTCGTTTTTGTTGAAAGCAGGACATTTACATTATCAAAGTGAAGGAAGGAACCCGCGAATGCAGTTCATGCCGTTCCTAACATGTTACGCTTGTGTCGACGTCAAATAATATGTGTGTATTGTATTGTGTATGTGTGTATTGTATTTTGTTTGGGGTTTACATAGAGCATGGAAGTATTATATTGACCGTCATATAATACTTCCATGCATAGAGATAATAATGTGCAAAAATAGGTAAGGAGCGGGACCAAACCTATAGATAACATAATAAAGAAAGGATGAAATATAAAGAATACGTTGATTGGGGTTTTTTTTGGTTGCCTAATGACCAGTGGCAAATATAATAGAGATCAAAGGATAAAGAATAAAGTGAATTGGTAAAAAATAAAAGATAAAGAATTATAGAAACGATGATAATAATTCCCAATCCCGCTTTCCGAACACACACACAACATAGCCATTACTGCCAATACTATTGATGCCAAAGTTAAAAACGTTAATATTGTTATACAAATAGACAGGCAAATACGAAAAATAAAATGAAAAAAAAACATAGATAAAAAAACTGTTAACCGAGTCCCTGTGATTTATTGTACATAAATGAAGCCGTTATTTTTGTCGTTTAAAATGTCTTATGCATATGGTGTATATATAGCAGTCATATTTACGATATTTGAGATCTAGAACAGTTCTTAAGTACGTGGTACCCAACACCTTCACTAAAAATTAGTTAGGCTCATTTAATTTTCATAAAATTTTGACAAAGTATTTACTTTGACCATTTGACAAAAGTATAAAAATTTCAGAAACTTTGAACCAACCATTTTATCAGAAAAATTACACTGGTTATATAGCATTTTGACAAAGACTAATTTTGATCATTGAGAAGTAGGGATGTCAAAACATCTGAAATTTAATACTCGGATACTCGATCATGATACTCGAGTACTCGCAAGTACTCGGATAAATCTGAAACGTCTATTGAAAAGTTTAGATTTTCGTAAGGATGCAGTGTTTTGTTACCTTTCATAACATATTAACGAAAGACAAATGTACTACAAACATTGCTTGATCCTCTTTGTGTCATTTAAACAATGATTTACCGACCGCCGGGTTTTTTTTACAAATAACCTATCATAACAGCAATCATTGTTTGTTTGCCTGTTCATGAACCAAATTCCAACAAAATCAAAAATATTTGCATGTAAAGTCCGGCAAAGTACACAATGTATGTGTCATCTGTTCCTGATGAGTTGGTATTTTTTATGATACAACATATGTCCATTAATTTGTCAACAGCAATGTTGGACTTAAAATTACTTGTGCTTTTTCGTTTTGCTCAGTCTTACTTTTGCTGTGTTTTGTTTTTTTGAACTATCACTTGTCTGATTTTCTTTTTTTATTTTAGCCATGCCGTAATCAATTTATTTTCGACTTTTGGGATTGAATGTCGCTCTCGTGCTTTTGCCTATCTTGAAATTGTAAATTAAACAATTATAGATAAGCTTCAAATACAGAGCAATTAGATTAATTTAAATGTACATCTCATACCAATCACGTTTACATAGAAGTCTTGATTAACAAACAAAGGTAAGTTTGTTCGGCTTGTGGTGAGTTAATTTTTACTCCAAAGTGTTGATCCGTGTACAAACACCGTTAAAAATGTCTCTAATCAGTTGCATAGGATTCCCCGCAGTTCACTTTGATTTTGTTCTTGTTTGGAATATGTTCTAATCAACAATTTCAGACGAAAAACTGTATGACTTTTTATTTTGTGTTACAAGTTGTGCACATGAAAAGGACGTTGCTGGTATTATTAAAACAAATAGTATCCACAAGATATACATATTTATGTTGTAAATTAGTTTTAATTAGTTTTTCGAAGGGGATATTTCAACGGAACCAAAGTGATTGGAAATGTGAAGAGAAATATCTCAAGATGTTTAACAGGCAAACGAGTATCCGAGTACTGAAACTGTACTCGAGGACTAGAGTACTCGTTGCTATCCCTATCGAGAAGCTTAATATATCATTAACAATTCAACGTATTTAAAACGTTTAGCTGATTTTAAAGAGTTATCTCCCTGTAGTGTTAGGTACCACCTTAAAAACACCGTAGACATCAAATGTGGGTTCGTGGCCTAGTAGTTAAGACCGATGGCTACAGTGCTGAAGGTCCCGGGTTCGATCCTGACTCGGGGCGCTGGAAATTCAGTACCATTAGTAGGGTGATTTCTACCCTCCCACACACATCTCTGAGACCTAGACCGGAGATAAAACTAGAATGGGTACTTTGGGGGCCTTGGTTGGTCAAAGTGGTCCCCGACTTTGACCTGGAGATCAATCTATAGATATCTCATCGGTTTGTCTGTTCCTGCCGAGAAGCCCGGTGGTTTTCTCCGAGTTCTTCGGCTTCCTCTACCACAATAACAGACTGCCCTGTGTCTCCTAACACCCCCCTGTGTTGGGTTGGGGATTGTCCTGGTGGTGGGTTGAATATACATACATTGTACTAAATTAAATATGATCCGGAACATTACCAAACGAGTAAATTCTCATATGGTCCAACCCGGTACGCGTATGTCGGACTATAATAGTATTCGCATATAGCTATGAACATACGTATGATTCATGTACTCAGTATTATGGTCCGGAAAATATTTTTTTTTATCTTCCATATCCCCTGCGAAGACCGAATCCCTGGCCCGAATACCCATCTAATTATACTCGAGTGTCTTTCAACAGTAAACATATATTCTTGCGTCTGTCCCAAGTCCAGAGCCTCTGGCCAGTAGCGGATCCAGAAGTTTTCATAAGTGGGGGCCCACTGACTGCCTAAGAGGGTGCCCGCTCCAGTCATGCTTCGACTCAAAAACCAGTTGTTGGCATGACACGGGTTATGTTCTTCTCATATATGTTATTATACAATTATTGACTTTTGATGAGGTTGATACAATGATTTATCAACCCCAGAGATGTGATATTCACCAAGGCCAACGGCCGAGGTGAATATCACATCTGGGGTTGATAAATCATTGTATCAACCTCATCAAAAGTCAATAATTGTATAATGATATTAAACCCCTAACGGGAAGGATTGTGCCTGATGTTCATATGATGAAATCATAATCTTTCAGTCAGTTTAAGGAGGTAGACCTAGGTTAAGGGAAATAACTTTTAAAATCATCAGTACGTTTGTGTCAACCATTTTCAAAAATATTTTCTAAGCTTCTGGGTTACATAGATTATTTTCAATCTGTTTCAGTTAAATGCTTAAAATACATTGATGAACTTGACTTTTACAAACGCTTAACTGATTTAAAGAGTTATCTCCCTGAACCAAGGTCTACCCCCTTAATTGAAGTCTGGAGCTGGCATGTCAGTTAACTGCTAGTAGCCTGTTGTTATTTATGTATTATTGTCATTTTGTTTATTTTTTTTTTGGTTACATCTTCTGACATCAGACTCGGACTTCTCTTCAACTAAATTTTAATGTGCGTATTGTTATGCGTTTACTTTTCTACATTGGCTAGAGGTATAGGGGGATGGTTGAGATCTCACAAACATGTTTAACCCCGCCGCATTTTTGCGCCTGTCCCAAGTCAGGAGCCTCTGGCCTTTGTTAGTCTTGTATTATTTTAATTTTAGTTTCTTGTGTACAATTTGGAAATTAGTATGGCGTTCATTATCACTGAACTAGAACAAAAATGCAAAATATGGATAAAAATCACCATTCATTGGAAATAACTTCTACATGGAGTCAGTTGACAATCTGTCTGTCTGTCTGTCTGTCTTGAAGCATATTTTTAAAGCCAAAAAAAAAATCAATAGAATCTACATTTGAGTCAACACCAAATTAAAAAGTGTTGGGTATGTGTAGATAAACCATAGGAGGGGCTAAATTTCACGAGAAAGCTTTGTACAAGACTAATAAAGGCCAGCAGAGGTGGATTTAGAGAGTTTTTCAGGGGGCCCGGACCCCCTTTTCTGGGGAAAAATTGGTTGATTATATAGGGAATCACTGAATAAAATTGAGAATGGAAATGGGGAATGTGCCAAAGAGACAACAACCCGACCATTGAAAAAAACAACAGCAGAAGGTCACCAACAGGCCTTCATAATAACATGCGGACTGATTCTAACTGTTATCAACATAAGTGCTGTGGTACTTACTGTTTCTCTCTTTGTATCTATTATAGTTTTTTCAAAAACTTAAACCAGATGCTCCACAGGGTGCAGCTTTATACGACCCCAGAGGTGGAACCCGGAACAGTTGGGGCATGTATGGACACAACATTCAAGCTTGATACAGCTCTGAATTTGGATTGTGATTAAATAGATTAAATACAATGTAAGAGAGATCCATACAGTAAAACATAAGTTACTGTCTTAAAACTTCAAAAATGCTTGTTTTTGGCCCTTAATTCCTAGACTGTTTAAACGCCCCATAACCCTTAAATTAGATCCCAACCTTCTACTTAATGGTATGGACATTGTGGTACAATTTCAGAATAATTGAAATACTTATACACAACTTATTGTCCTGAAACTAGATAAATGTATATTTTGGGCCCCTTTGGGCCCCTAATTTCTAAACCGATGGGACCACAACCCCATAAATCAATCACAACCTTCCTTTTGTTGTTATAAACATTGTGTTAAAATTTTATTGATTTCTAATTACTTATATTAAAGTTATTATCCGGAAACCATCCGTCTTCGGATGACGCTAACGATGACGACGTGATACCAATATATGCGGTCGTATAAAAAGTCTAAAGAGCCTGTGTTGTACACCGTATTCTATTATAGTTAAACAGTTGACAAATATTGTAGACAAAAAGTAGAATTTATGACAAAATTTATAAGCTTCTGTCCAAGTTTGGTACAAATCCAGAATAGTTTAAGAAATTTATAAAAAAAAAATAAAACTTTAACCAGAGTGAATGTATTTGTTAACTGGCAGAAAAATAAGTAATTCTAATACTGATAATCAGGATTTTTTTTGTACAAAATTTACTTCCTGATACATTCTTATGATTGTATCCAAGTTTCTATCCAAGTTTGGTAGAAATCCAAGATATTTAAAAAAGAATATAAACATTTCGAAACTTTAACCACAGAGTGAATGTGATGTTTGTTGGCAGAAAAACAAAGACCATTTATAAATAAAATGCTGATACACAGGATTTTTTTAACAAAATTTACCTCTGGATACTATCTTATGATCTTAAACAAGCTTCCGACCAAGTTTGGTAGAAATCCAGGATAGTTTAAGAAAGTTGTTAAAATTTCAAAAACTTTAACAATAGCGTGAATAATCATGGACCCCGCCGACACAGAATATAGGCATGGTAGGATCGCTATGTCTCGCTTTTACAACAAAAGTCACAGGCTTGACAAAAAATGCAAATACATATATAAATAAATTTGGACAGTCTATGTGATAAAAATTCAATATATAACTACGCAATAAGCATGGTAAGATTCAGTATTATATACCAAGGAACTCCATAAAATAAATTTTTGCTAAAAAAATAGAACAAAGTTTAATATGGACCCTGTGGACCAATTTATAGGTAAACAAGAATGTGTCTATAGTACAGTGATACCCCACTTGCACTATAATTTTTCATGTTCAGTGGACCGTGAAATTAGGGTCAAACCTTTGCTTTGGCATTAAAATAAGAAAGATCATATCACAGGGAACATGTTTCAAGTTGGTTGGACTTCAACTACATCAAAAAGTACCTTCAACAAAAAACTAAAACTTCAACCTGAACTTCACACTAGGATTTTCGATGTTCAGTGGAAAGTGAAATTGGGGTCAAAATTTTGATTCAGCATTGATTTAGAAAAATCATATCATGGGGAACATGAGTACTAAGTTTTAAGTTGATTAAAATTCAACTTCATCAAAAACTACCTTGACCAAAAACTTTGACCAGAAGCAGGACAGACGGTCAGGAAAAAAAACCCCAGCAAACAGAATACCCTTCTACTATCGTAGGTAGGGCATAAAAATCAAAAATCTAACAACATTGTAAGAATCAGCATAATAGTTTAAGTTTTTTTTTCGGCACCTATTTAACCCTCAAAATTAAATCAATCCTAACATTCCTTTTTTGGTTGGGAACCTGTGGTACAATTTCATAACGATCCATAGACTTTTGCTCAAGTTATTGTCCCCAAACATGAAAATCATATTCCTAAATGGTTTGGGCCATAGCCATGATAGCCCCAAAATTCAATCATAACCTTCCTTTTGAAGTTTGGAACAATTTCAGAGGAACATTCACTTATACACCAGTTATTGATATGAGTTACATGGCTGTGATATAATCAAAGAGCTGAAAGTTCTGAGGAAAAATGACGCCACTGCCTCTAATATTGGGATATTTTTTATGCAAGTCTTGATTTTCACATACCCTAATAAGTTTAACATTGCAACATGTCTCGTTATCATATAATTGATATTCGTAATGTGTGTGTGAAGTGAAGATGACAACTGACTGTTTTTTTTTTAGTACAAATGAATAGATCAAGAGTCAAGACTACCTGAATGATCTTCAGTATCCAATGACCACTAGCTGGTTTTTTTTTGGTACAAATATAATAGGTCAAGACTACCTGAATGATCTACAGTATCCAATGACTACTGGCTGATTTTTTTGTACAAATAAATAAGTCAAGAATACTGGAATGATCTACAATATCCAATGATTATTAGCTGTTCTTTTGTACTAATAAATAGGTCAAGACTATTTAAATGATCTACAATATCAATGACTACTGGCTGTTCTTTTTGTACATATTAAATAAAGACTACCTGAATGATCTAAAGTATTCTAAGTAATGTGTAATTTTGTTCTTGCAATTACAATTTTCTAAATCAAGAATACAGACTACTAGTATCCTTTTCAAACCAAATAAATATGAAGAGCCTGTTTGTAACAAGCTCTTATACCCCACTAGTCCTATAACATATGACTTCGCATTCTCATTCAATTTTTAACGTTTTTTATACTGATATTTTCATTTTTTTAATTTTTTTTTTGAATGCAAAGTGTGGCACATTGATAGTATTTTTTTTTTTATCAGAACAGTAAATAGATATAATAAATAATGCTCCCGAGGTCATATGTTATAGGACTGATTACCCTCATACTCATTAAATAAGTTACTAGTGACAGTTATTTCTGTTACTTGAAGCAAATTCTATTTCTGTAGATTTACACAATAGCATACTATTGTTATACTTGTTTTATTTCACCTTGAAGATTAGACAAAATGGGATACTCCTTTGATTTTTTTATTTCATGTCAGTCAGGTCACTTTATATGAAACTTGAAACCATTCTCTGCCATATTGATATTTTATAACAACTCTGCCCATGACCCATATAATTGATATTCATTCTTTAATCATATATCATAGTAAAGCTAGTTTTTTTTTATTTTACACTAATCCACAATCTTTCATGTCAAATGTTTGTCTCCATTTAAGTTTATGCCATTGAACCATCATGGTATTAAACACAATTCCAAGTAATTAATATGCTGTTATAGTGGGTCACCATATATTCAACTGGGTGGCATTCCAGTTATTGAAATTTGTGTCAGATTGGATAATGAACTAGACCTTTAGGAATTGATCTCATAATTTAATATGGAGCCATAGCATGCAACCCCTACCCGGTAACAAAATAAACATGTCAAGCGGCAAAATTTATCACCAGAAATTACAAGTCAAGATAGGATGGATAAGTCTCCAAAATGCTTTGCCAAACTGGAACTACAACAAGATCTCCAGACAAGGAAGAACAAGGCATTGAAGCCAAAGTTAGTTTTTATGTGAAAAGTAGTTGAGGGGCTGATTCACGCTATGAACCAGATGAATTCCTCTAAAAAGCATGACCGAAGAGAACCATAACTGCCGAGAAATTCAAAGAATACCACGCAACAATTATTGTGGAAAAGCAAGTGAAGAATAACTCTAACTGTGAGTGTATTGACAATCATCAAGTAAAACACCGTACAAAATTCAAACTCATCCTTTGTAAGACAGTGATCTCACCGAATCAGCTAGACGACACTGTTTTGCACGCATCAAACGTAGAGAGCTTCAAATCTGTTCTCCCGCCCCGCCAATAAATGAATCCAGGTCCGTTCGCGCCCAATTTTAATTGGTTTTGTGTTTAATAACTTTGTAATCAAGTTTTGGCAAGTAGTATTCTTATAAGTATAATTGTTTCATGGTCTCAAAATAAAGTAAGACAGCATTTTTTTTTGTGTTGAATAAATCTTAATCATGTTTTGGATAGTGTATTGTTAAAAAAAATTATAATTCCTTTCTAAATAAAGTGGGATTCTGTCAACGTTTTTATTTTGTGTTGAATAACTGTTTATCATGTTTTGGTTAGTGTATTGCTATAACTTTTGTTTCATTGACTTGTTTCAAAATGAAGTGAGATTCTGACTACGTTTTTTTTTTTTTTTTTTGTGTGTGTTGATTAAATTTTATAATGTATAGTAATATATAATAGTGTATTGTTTCATTATTTCAGATCAAAGGGACCAAGCTGTTAAAAACAATTATCTTTTGTTTTTCATTTAAAATCTTCAATCTTTTACTCATACCAAGCTATAAATACATTCAGTATTTACACGAAAGCAATTAAAAACAACAATCATGATTTTCCAATTATTCAACTCGAATTTGAATTAAAATTGGGCGCGAACGTGTAGAGTGGCGAACGTGCGAGGTGCGAACAGACCTGATACCCCAATAAATCGGCGGCACTCTCTCAACCGTTGTATTAAACCCAGCATCGATATCGATAACTTATTCACATGTCATACAGATTCAGTCTGTTACAGACTGTTGTAACTTTGTAAAGAAAGATTGAGTCGGTACTTACTTCTGTCTTATAACCAGTAGAAAGTGGACCAACACGGACACATTATATTTTCTTATAATAAAGGCAATTGTTTGTAAAACGAAAAGACTATCAAGTTTTCCCTGATTAATTATATATCTTTGTTTTTACAATGTTTTAGTTTTACTTCACATAATCAATAAAGTTATAAAAATAGATTTATAAGTATCTTAACAACATCGTGTTGGTACACTTCGATCTTTTTGGTAATAAGAAGGAGCGGAGACCCTGTGTCATCAGATGATTCATACGCACTGCGTTGGTATTAATTTCCGATTATTCAAAACTTCGTAAATCTGGATAAAGACCAGTATCTATCCAATGGATGTCAAGATGATTCTGATTAATACTTTCTTAATGGTTGTTAAGTGGAAAGGGTAAGAAAGGCTGACATTATTTAGGAGAAACTATTTTGTCTAGAAAAGTCCAGAACCATGTCAATACGGATCTATTTGTTTATTACGTTTAAAAGCGAAAGCTTGAATAAATATGAAAAATATAACTAAGGGAAAGCTCAAAATACAACTGTGGTAACAATAAACATATGAACAGGTCAAAATGTTTTATTCTGTAAATAAAGTATGTAAACTGGTTCCCGGTTGATTACTACACAATAATGATAATACAAGCAGATTCCAGTTTGTATGTAAAATAGTAAATACGAAACCAAGTGCGGTAGAAAGAGAAATGTAATGGAAAGTAAATACGAACCAAGCGCGGTAGGCAAAGAAATGTAATGGAAGTTCAGGTCAATAGTATCGGAAACATGCCGCTGAAAGCGTCATTTTCCAAAAAATCCAATTGAGACATTTACTTTTATTAACAAGTAAAATGCATCTACTGTACATGTACATGAAGCTGTAGCCTTTTGCTAATGATGTTCATTTCCAGCATGATTTTCTGTTCTGCTAATCCACCAATCGTCTATGGAACTTTGCTGTATTATGCATACCAGTGGATTGAGAAAAGTGCAGCAGAATTTTACAACAATGCTGACTGTCACCATGCTCAAACCAGTGAATTTGCATTTCATTGATACACAAAACTTGAAGTCTCAATCTGTTGAAAAATTAAAATCATCATTATAAACAACTTAAATAAAATTTAAAAAAAATACTGTAGAAGATTCTATTTATACATATATGTACAACAACAACACTTTAAGAATGCTCCAGTTATTTATTGGGATCAACATGTTTTTAATGGCTAGACAACACTCATTAGCATGATTAGGATGAAACAAATAATAAAATCCTGATGATGTACAAAATCCGGTTGAGAAAAATTAAAACCTCACAATCTTTCTATAAATAGCAATCAAAAGAGAAAATGAATGTAAGTTAATATATACTGATATATGGAAGTAAACTATAAAAAAATAAATAAATATATTTATCATATGTTTAGTAGTAAATACAGTAGTTTTGCATATTTGATAAATAGCCTGCTGATAAATCAATATCGCGCAACTTTGATGCGCACCCTATATCGCATACCCTTTATCTCACCCCTACTTTTTTTTTTTTTTGCTTAAGAAAAATTTTCCTCAAAAAGGTCAATTTTTTGAATGACGACATTGTTTGGTATGTGACGTCACGAATGTCAAGTTTTCATATTGTATGCGACATCACGAACGTCAAGTTTTCATATTTTTTGGCACACTCAAACATGCTAAATGCAACTATAAAAATACAAAACACACAAATAAATACAATAATAAACAAAATATTATTAAAACAAACAGCACGCAAAATGTAAGGTACCCATGGTGCTTCGGATAAGTAATTGAGCAGTTCTTTTAAGGCCTTTGAAACAAGACAAAAGTAGAACTGAAGGTAACCCAGTGCTATGGATCAGAAACAGTTCATATAATATAATACTCGTCTGTTGTAATATATGATAAAGCGTATTTACTACTAAACGTATAAAATAAATTATTATCAGTTGTTTTCTGTCATGTCTGTGTAAACTTTGTGTGTTCAATCAGGAACCAATTAAGGTTCATTATAAGGAATTGAAAAATATGGCTGTGTTTACACCTCAAAAGTTACTATGAGTACAGACAAACTGCAACGTCTAGGAAAAATTTAAGGCATGGCAGGAACTAGATATATACTAGTATATAAGTTAAATATAGTATACGTTTCAGGAAATTAAAAACTTACTTGGATTTTTATGTGCAGTTTTTTTCCAGTCTGTTGAAGATAGCAAAATAAACAAACATCTGAGTTTCATTTGATACAGTCAACTCATTTACAAAGTTTAAATCACTTGGGGGCCAGGTGAGCTAAAAAAAAAACATAAATAAAAACAAAAATTGTCTTCATATCAAATTGTTTTCACGGAAAGTGTCTTGCAAGAAGCAAGTTCTCTTCACTCTCTGATGTCGTCCCTGCATGTTTTTCGTGATCCATGTTTCTATCTTACTTTTAGTTTTCAGAGTGGATGGCCTATTGTTTGAACTTCTGTGTCCCGGGGTTTGTCTTTTGTTCATTTATTGTCCTTCTTTATGACTATAGCTATAGTCTGGGTGTTGATTTTTGTCGAGCCTTCGACTTTAGTTGAAAAAGCGAGACTAAGCGATCCTACATTCCGTCGTCGTCGTCGGTGGCGTCCACAAATATTCACTCTGTGGTTAAAGTTTTTGAAATTTTAATAACTTTCTTAAACTATACTGAATTTCTACCAAACTTGGACAGAAGCTTGTTTATGATCATAAGAAAGTATCCAGAAGAATATTTTGTAAAAATAAAATTCCATTTTTTCCGTATTTTACTTATAAATGGACTTTGTTTTTCTGCGAGGAAACATTACATTCACTCTGTGGTTAAAGTTTTAAAAATTTTAATAACTTTCATAAACTATCCTTGATTTGTACCAAACTTGGACAGAAGCTTGTTTATGATCATAAGATAGTATCAAGAAGAATATTTTGTAAAAATAAATTTCCACTTTTCCGTATTTTACTTATAAATGGACTTAGTTTTTCTGTGAGGAAACATTACATTCACTCTGTGGTTAAAGTTTTTAAAATTTTAATAACTTTCATAAACTATCCTTGATTTGTACCAAACTTGGACAGAAGCTGGTTTATAATCATAAGATAGTATCAAGAAGAATATTTTGTAAAATAAATTTCCACTTTTCCGTATTTTACTTATAAATGGACTTAATTTTTAGCCAGAAACAAAACATTCACTCTGTGGTTTAAGTTTTTAAAGTTTTTATAATGTTCTTAAACTATCCTGGATTTCTACCAAACTTAGACAGAAGCACAACATTTATAAGATTCATAAACTATCCTGGATTTTTTACCAAACTTGGAAGCTTCTTTCCATCAAAAGACAGTATCGAGAGGGAAATTTTTTATTGATGTTTTCCTCATTTTGTTGAGTCTGCGATTAACAGCAAAAGTAGGCGAGACACTGGGTTCCGTGGAACCCTTACGAATTTTTATTTGTAAACGTGTGGTTTTGCAATGTTGCATGTCCACCGATGTCCAGACATTGTGCTAGAAAATATTTGAAGAAATACGATGCTACTGGACACAGAAAAAAATGGTCATTTCTGCATGGCGTTGGCCACGTCAGTTCATACCCCAAATTGATGTCATGATTGCGGCCAAGTGTGGATAAATTTGGGCTAGTGGTTTCAGAGAAGATTTTTGTAAAATTTTACAGACTACGACGGATTATAAACCACGACGGACGCCAAGTGATGAGAAAAAGCTCACTTGGCCATTTGGGCCATTTAAGCTAAAAATGGCTACAGAAGGGGTCATAAACCTTACTGATTTAAGGAAAATGATGAATGCCTTCTGTGTGTTGTATAAATGTGAGTTTATATATTACATGTAGTGATGCTGGGGGTGTGTATTTTGAGGTGTAAAAAGCTCCACGTGGACATTAGTCATTAAAAATTATCATATTGGATACACATACATGTATAAATCATTGTCATATGAAAATATATGAACAGCCGACTGATCTTTGAAATGTTATAGTTTATTCCCTGCATCTAAAAAGTATAGCTCAGACGATCGTCTAGTCTTCTTTATAAATTGTCTTCAGTTAAAATTCGCAGATAAATTACTTCCATGTTGTCAATCGCCGATCCAATCATGACAATTATTTGATTGCATCCAAAGGGAAATAACTGGAAATGGTATTACAATGTTCTAAAAGATAGCTAGCGGAACCAATCTTAAATTGCGACAAGTTTTAGCTTCTAAAAAACTATAGACTGCTTCGCTCTACACTAATTTAAGGTTATATGTGTGCATGTGGTTGTTAAATTAGTATTGGAAATGTGGTATTTTTAGATATTGATTGATATTAAATGGCTGTACTTTAAGAGTGTGCGTTTTACACCCATGCTTTTGCAATGGCCACTCAAAAGATATATAATCTTCTACATTTTAAAAAATACTTACATTGTATTTTCTGAATTTCATCTTCAAGTTGAGATCTTGCATTGGTCAACAGTAAACATTTGGAGCAGTAATTCTGATGTTGATGGTCACATTTTTCTTGAAGCAGAACATTTCCTGGATTGCTCAATGCATACTTGATACAATGGGTTTGGCATGAATTAGACATAGTTACATGGAACTTGTACTCTGTTTTTAAATATAACTTGAAATTTGCCAAGGGCTGTTTTGAGGGATGAAAGTACTGTGTTATTTGATCCCAACCTTTAGAGTTTCTGTCATTCTGATAAGATTTTCAATTGGCAAAAGTGCCATCAGTAGTAATATTATCAAGTCCACATAAATTAGACCGTTTTGCTGCTGAACAAGTAGTCAAAATTTTGAAAAAGAGTACTGTCTGACAGAGGAGTAAAATCAGCTTCTGTGCATACTGTCTTGTACATATGTATCAGTGCAGAATGACAAGTTCTTCGTACAACTTGGGGTATATTTATGACATCTCCATTATCAAAATGCAAGTCCTTATTTCCAAAGGAACAAATTTGTATAAAATTAGGATCCAGAAAAAATGCCATTGCATGCTCCAGTTTTTCCTTATCCATCTTATCTCTGTAGTTTGGGGTCTTTTCAGTTTGTATTGTCCCAACACCAAAGCGTGTTGCATGGCTTCTACTCTGGTCAACTTTCCCATTTTGACATTCCAGGTTTTAATTCTAGCAGCTGTGATTTACTGTTTAATGATGTGGTTGATATTATTGAAAGTAATTGCATTTTTAATGCATTACTGTCAGCTTCATCATATAATCTCAGTATCAAATTCAATAATTCATCTTTGCTCTCATTTTGCTTGTCAACAGCATTATTATTACAGATGTCTTCCACGAGTAGATCAAGAAGTTTGATGACTGTCCAGGTGCAATATGGTCAAGCACTGTACAAACTGCTTCTGAGGCTTTTCTTCTTACATACCTGCGATTGAAATTAAAAAGGAGTTAGTATTACAAAATAAATGGGAATGGGTCTATGAGACACAGATGATGCCCCTGCTTGCATATTGTATGCATAACTCAGGAACAGCTAAAAAAAAATTGTAATCTATATTTTGTGGTACTAAGCATTGTGTATTCATAACATTTGGTTGAGGCAAATTTTAGTTAACTCAGAGAACAGGTAAAAAAAACCTGTTTTTCCATTTGTAAAGGGGCATAACTCTAGATTAATATAAGTGACATGACCAAAATTCAATCTTGATCTGTATTTTGTGGTAATAAGCATTTTGTATAAGTTTCATAGCATGTGCGATTTGGTTGAGACAAAATAAAGTTCAAGAAATGGATACGAGAATTTAGCAATTTTTGAATTTGTAAAGGGGACATAACTCTAGAACAGTTAAAGTGACACCACCAAAATTCAAACTTGATCTTGCATTGATAAGCATCGTGTATAAGTG
>NW_026963632.1:0-20626 GCF_036588685.1 Mytilus trossulus | reverse complement strand
AAAAGTCAATTACAGGAAGTAGTTGGATACTATTCATGATACGTATGGTGAAGTTAAGCTTGGCACTGACACTGTGTTTAGGGTTCACAGTTACTATACCTCTGATCCGATGCATTTTATAGGTATAGATTAAACGTCCCCTACCATACGTATCACATACTAGTATCTGCTATAACTTGTACGAACTGAGAGTGAGGAGGCTCAAAAGTCAAAACATTTAAATAAGTCTAAATATTGAAATTGCTGCCGTCTAAAAGTTCACAGGTTATCAGCCTTTCTTGTTACTGTCTATGTGGTGCTTATATATAAACATTGTATCACTTCTCAGTAGCTAGATAGAGTTGTAGCTTTTCATCAAATTAAGCAGCAGCTTAAAGTGTTGCTTTGAAATGCAATGATTGCCACTTTATTTGAACTTAAAACAAGAGGTGTGCCTGCTGGAAGGTTTGAACGGAGGAATTTAACATAGAAAGTAATGGGACCATGAATTAGTCGTGTCCTTCCCCTATTTGCGAAAGAAACTCATTTTGTATTTTATCATTTAGCAGATTACTGTCAACAGTTTCAGAAAAGGTATCAATCAAAGGCATTGAAATTCTAGTTTGAACCACATTTTTGGTGTCTATGAAGAAAGTAGTTAAGACAGAAAATACACGTCAAGTCTAAACAGTAAGTATACAATTAAGCTGTATTCTAGTATTTTAAAGTTGCATGCAATATGACATAATTATGCACGGGACAAACTATTGAACGGGACAAACTTAAATTGACCTAAAAGTCAATTACAGGAAGTAGTTGGATACTATTCATGATACGTATGGTGAAGTTAAGCTTGGCACTGACACTGTGTTTAGGGTTCACAGTTACTATACCTCTGATCCGATGCATTTTATAGGTATAGATTAAACGTCCCCTACCATACGTATCACATACTAGTATCTGCTATAACTTGTACGAACTGAGAGTGAGGAGGCTCAAAAGTCAAAACATTTAAATAAGTCTAAATATTGAAATTGCTGCCGTCTAAAAGTTCACAGGTTATCAGCCTTTCTTGTTACTGTCTATGTGGTGCTTATATATAAACATTGTATCACTTCTCAGTAGCTAGATAGAGTTGTAGCTTTTCATCAAATTAAGCAGCAGCTTAAAGTGTTGCTTTGAAATGCAATGATTGCCACTTTATTTGAACTTAAAACAAGAGGTGTGCCTGCTGGAAGGTTTGAACGGAGGAATTTAACATAGAAAGTAATGGGACCATGAATTAGTCGTGTCCTTCCCCTATTTGCGAAAGAAACTCATTTTGTATTTTATCATTTAGCAGATTACTGTCAACAGTTTCAGAAAAGGTATCAATCAAAGGCATTGAAATTCTAGTTTGAACCACATTTTTGGTGTCTATGAAGAAAGTAGTTAAGACAGAAAATACACGTCAAGTCTAAACAGTAAGTATACAATTAAGCTGTATTCTAGTATTTTAAAGTTGCATGCAATATGACATAATTATGCACGGGACAAACTATTGAACGGGACAAACTTAAATTGACCTAAAAGTCAATTACAGGAAGTAGTTGGATACTATTCATGATACGTATGGTGAAGTTAAGCTTGGCACTGACACTGTGTTTAGGGTTCACAGTTACTATACCTCTGATCCGATGCATTTTATAGGTATAGATTAAACGTCCCCTACCATACGTATCACATACTAGTATCTGCTATAACTTGTACGAACTGAGAGTGAGGAGGCTCAAAAGTCAAAACATTTAAATAAGTCTAAATATTGAAATTGCTGCCGTCTAAAAGTTCACAGGTTATCAGCCTTTCTTGTTACTGTCTATGTGGTGCTTATATATAAACATTGTATCACTTCTCAGTAGCTAGATAGAGTTGTAGCTTTTCATCAAATTAAGCAGCAGCTTAAAGTGTTGCTTTGAAATGCAATGATTGCCACTTTATTTGAACTTAAAACAAGAGGTGTGCCTGCTGGAAGGTTTGAACGGAGGAATTTAACATAGAAAGTAATGGGACCATGAATTAGTCGTGTCCTTCCCCTATTTGCGAAAGAAACTCATTTTGTATTTTATCATTTAGCAGATTACTGTCAACAGTTTCAGAAAAGGTATCAATCAAAGGCATTGAAATTCTAGTTTGAACCACATTTTTGGTGTCTATGAAGAAAGTAGTTAAGACAGAAAATACACGTCAAGTCTAAACAGTAAGTATACAATTAAGCTGTATTCTAGTATTTTAAAGTTGCATGCAATATGACATAATTATGCACGGGACAAACTATTGAACGGGACAAACTTAAATTGACCTAAAAGTCAATTACAGGAAGTAGTTGGATACTATTCATGATACGTATGGTGAAGTTAAGCTTGGCACTGACACTGTGTTTAGGGTTCACAGTTACTATACCTCTGATCCGATGCATTTTATAGGTATAGATTAAACGTCCCCTACCATACGTATCACATACTAGTATCTGCTATAACTTGTACGAACTGAGAGTGAGGAGGCTCAAAAGTCAAAACATTTAAATAAGTCTAAATATTGAAATTGCTGCCGTCTAAAAGTTCACAGGTTATCAGCCTTTCTTGTTACTGTCTATGTGGTGCTTATATATAAACATTGTATCACTTCTCAGTAGCTAGATAGAGTTGTAGCTTTTCATCAAATTAAGCAGCAGCTTAAAGTGTTGCTTTGAAATGCAATGATTGCCACTTTATTTGAACTTAAAACAAGAGGTGTGCCTGCTGGAAGGTTTGAACGGAGGAATTTAACATAGAAAGTAATGGGACCATGAATTAGTCGTGTCCTTCCCCTATTTGCGAAAGAAACTCATTTTGTATTTTATCATTTAGCAGATTACTGTCAACAGTTTCAGAAAAGGTATCAATCAAAGGCATTGAAATTCTAGTTTGAACCACATTTTTGGTGTCTATGAAGAAAGTAGTTAAGACAGAAAATACACGTCAAGTCTAAACAGTAAGTATACAATTAAGCTGTATTCTAGTATTTTAAAGTTGCATGCAATATGACATAATTATGCACGGGACAAACTATTGAACGGGACAAACTTAAATTGACCTAAAAGTCAATTACAGGAAGTAGTTGGATACTATTCATGATACGTATGGTGAAGTTAAGCTTGGCACTGACACTGTGTTTAGGGTTCACAGTTACTATACCTCTGATCCGATGCATTTTATAGGTATAGATTAAACGTCCCCTACCATACGTATCACATACTAGTATCTGCTATAACTTGTACGAACTGAGAGTGAGGAGGCTCAAAAGTCAAAACATTTAAATAAGTCTAAATATTGAAATTGCTGCCGTCTAAAAGTTCACAGGTTATCAGCCTTTCTTGTTACTGTCTATGTGGTGCTTATATATAAACATTGTATCACTTCTCAGTAGCTAGATAGAGTTGTAGCTTTTCATCAAATTAAGCAGCAGCTTAAAGTGTTGCTTTGAAATGCAATGATTGCCACTTTATTTGAACTTAAAACAAGAGGTGTGCCTGCTGGAAGGTTTGAACGGAGGAATTTAACATAGAAAGTAATGGGACCATGAATTAGTCGTGTCCTTCCCCTATTTGCGAAAGAAACTCATTTTGTATTTTATCATTTAGCAGATTACTGTCAACAGTTTCAGAAAAGGTATCAATCAAAGGCATTGAAATTCTAGTTTGAACCACATTTTTGGTGTCTATGAAGAAAGTAGTTAAGACAGAAAATACACGTCAAGTCTAAACAGTAAGTATACAATTAAGCTGTATTCTAGTATTTTAAAGTTGCATGCAATATGACATAATTATGCACGGGACAAACTATTGAACGGGACAAACTTAAATTGACCTAAAAGTCAATTACAGGAAGTAGTTGGATACTATTCATGATACGTATGGTGAAGTTAAGCTTGGCACTGACACTGTGTTTAGGGTTCACAGTTACTATACCTCTGATCCGATGCATTTTATAGGTATAGATTAAACGTCCCCTACCATACGTATCACATACTAGTATCTGCTATAACTTGTACGAACTGAGAGTGAGGAGGCTCAAAAGTCAAAACATTTAAATAAGTCTAAATATTGAAATTGCTGCCGTCTAAAAGTTCACAGGTTATCAGCCTTTCTTGTTACTGTCTATGTGGTGCTTATATATAAACATTGTATCACTTCTCAGTAGCTAGATAGAGTTGTAGCTTTTCATCAAATTAAGCAGCAGCTTAAAGTGTTGCTTTGAAATGCAATGATTGCCACTTTATTTGAACTTAAAACAAGAGGTGTGCCTGCTGGAAGGTTTGAACGGAGGAATTTAACATAGAAAGTAATGGGACCATGAATTAGTCGTGTCCTTCCCCTATTTGCGAAAGAAACTCATTTTGTATTTTATCATTTAGCAGATTACTGTCAACAGTTTCAGAAAAGGTATCAATCAAAGGCATTGAAATTCTAGTTTGAACCACATTTTTGGTGTCTATGAAGAAAGTAGTTAAGACAGAAAATACACGTCAAGTCTAAACAGTAAGTATACAATTAAGCTGTATTCTAGTATTTTAAAGTTGCATGCAATATGACATAATTATGCACGGGACAAACTATTGAACGGGACAAACTTAAATTGACCTAAAAGTCAATTACAGGAAGTAGTTGGATACTATTCATGATACGTATGGTGAAGTTAAGCTTGGCACTGACACTGTGTTTAGGGTTCACAGTTACTATACCTCTGATCCGATGCATTTTATAGGTATAGATTAAACGTCCCCTACCATACGTATCACATACTAGTATCTGCTATAACTTGTACGAACTGAGAGTGAGGAGGCTCAAAAGTCAAAACATTTAAATAAGTCTAAATATTGAAATTGCTGCCGTCTAAAAGTTCACAGGTTATCAGCCTTTCTTGTTACTGTCTATGTGGTGCTTATATATAAACATTGTATCACTTCTCAGTAGCTAGATAGAGTTGTAGCTTTTCATCAAATTAAGCAGCAGCTTAAAGTGTTGCTTTGAAATGCAATGATTGCCACTTTATTTGAACTTAAAACAAGAGGTGTGCCTGCTGGAAGGTTTGAACGGAGGAATTTAACATAGAAAGTAATGGGACCATGAATTAGTCGTGTCCTTCCCCTATTTGCGAAAGAAACTCATTTTGTATTTTATCATTTAGCAGATTACTGTCAACAGTTTCAGAAAAGGTATCAATCAAAGGCATTGAAATTCTAGTTTGAACCACATTTTTGGTGTCTATGAAGAAAGTAGTTAAGACAGAAAATACACGTCAAGTCTAAACAGTAAGTATACAATTAAGCTGTATTCTAGTATTTTAAAGTTGCATGCAATATGACATAATTATGCACGGGACAAACTATTGAACGGGACAAACTTAAATTGACCTAAAAGTCAATTACAGGAAGTAGTTGGATACTATTCATGATACGTATGGTGAAGTTAAGCTTGGCACTGACACTGTGTTTAGGGTTCACAGTTACTATACCTCTGATCCGATGCATTTTATAGGTATAGATTAAACGTCCCCTACCATACGTATCACATACTAGTATCTGCTATAACTTGTACGAACTGAGAGTGAGGAGGCTCAAAAGTCAAAACATTTAAATAAGTCTAAATATTGAAATTGCTGCCGTCTAAAAGTTCACAGGTTATCAGCCTTTCTTGTTACTGTCTATGTGGTGCTTATATATAAACATTGTATCACTTCTCAGTAGCTAGATAGAGTTGTAGCTTTTCATCAAATTAAGCAGCAGCTTAAAGTGTTGCTTTGAAATGCAATGATTGCCACTTTATTTGAACTTAAAACAAGAGGTGTGCCTGCTGGAAGGTTTGAACGGAGGAATTTAACATAGAAAGTAATGGGACCATGAATTAGTCGTGTCCTTCCCCTATTTGCGAAAGAAACTCATTTTGTATTTTATCATTTAGCAGATTACTGTCAACAGTTTCAGAAAAGGTATCAATCAAAGGCATTGAAATTCTAGTTTGAACCACATTTTTGGTGTCTATGAAGAAAGTAGTTAAGACAGAAAATACACGTCAAGTCTAAACAGTAAGTATACAATTAAGCTGTATTCTAGTATTTTAAAGTTGCATGCAATATGACATAATTATGCACGGGACAAACTATTGAACGGGACAAACTTAAATTGACCTAAAAGTCAATTACAGGAAGTAGTTGGATACTATTCATGATACGTATGGTGAAGTTAAGCTTGGCACTGACACTGTGTTTAGGGTTCACAGTTACTATACCTCTGATCCGATGCATTTTATAGGTATAGATTAAACGTCCCCTACCATACGTATCACATACTAGTATCTGCTATAACTTGTACGAACTGAGAGTGAGGAGGCTCAAAAGTCAAAACATTTAAATAAGTCTAAATATTGAAATTGCTGCCGTCTAAAAGTTCACAGGTTATCAGCCTTTCTTGTTACTGTCTATGTGGTGCTTATATATAAACATTGTATCACTTCTCAGTAGCTAGATAGAGTTGTAGCTTTTCATCAAATTAAGCAGCAGCTTAAAGTGTTGCTTTGAAATGCAATGATTGCCACTTTATTTGAACTTAAAACAAGAGGTGTGCCTGCTGGAAGGTTTGAACGGAGGAATTTAACATAGAAAGTAATGGGACCATGAATTAGTCGTGTCCTTCCCCTATTTGCGAAAGAAACTCATTTTGTATTTTATCATTTAGCAGATTACTGTCAACAGTTTCAGAAAAGGTATCAATCAAAGGCATTGAAATTCTAGTTTGAACCACATTTTTGGTGTCTATGAAGAAAGTAGTTAAGACAGAAAATACACGTCAAGTCTAAACAGTAAGTATACAATTAAGCTGTATTCTAGTATTTTAAAGTTGCATGCAATATGACATAATTATGCACGGGACAAACTATTGAACGGGACAAACTTAAATTGACCTAAAAGTCAATTACAGGAAGTAGTTGGATACTATTCATGATACGTATGGTGAAGTTAAGCTTGGCACTGACACTGTGTTTAGGGTTCACAGTTACTATACCTCTGATCCGATGCATTTTATAGGTATAGATTAAACGTCCCCTACCATACGTATCACATACTAGTATCTGCTATAACTTGTACGAACTGAGAGTGAGGAGGCTCAAAAGTCAAAACATTTAAATAAGTCTAAATATTGAAATTGCTGCCGTCTAAAAGTTCACAGGTTATCAGCCTTTCTTGTTACTGTCTATGTGGTGCTTATATATAAACATTGTATCACTTCTCAGTAGCTAGATAGAGTTGTAGCTTTTCATCAAATTAAGCAGCAGCTTAAAGTGTTGCTTTGAAATGCAATGATTGCCACTTTATTTGAACTTAAAACAAGAGGTGTGCCTGCTGGAAGGTTTGAACGGAGGAATTTAACATAGAAAGTAATGGGACCATGAATTAGTCGTGTCCTTCCCCTATTTGCGAAAGAAACTCATTTTGTATTTTATCATTTAGCAGATTACTGTCAACAGTTTCAGAAAAGGTATCAATCAAAGGCATTGAAATTCTAGTTTGAACCACATTTTTGGTGTCTATGAAGAAAGTAGTTAAGACAGAAAATACACGTCAAGTCTAAACAGTAAGTATACAATTAAGCTGTATTCTAGTATTTTAAAGTTGCATGCAATATGACATAATTATGCACGGGACAAACTATTGAACGGGACAAACTTAAATTGACCTAAAAGTCAATTACAGGAAGTAGTTGGATACTATTCATGATACGTATGGTGAAGTTAAGCTTGGCACTGACACTGTGTTTAGGGTTCACAGTTACTATACCTCTGATCCGATGCATTTTATAGGTATAGATTAAACGTCCCCTACCATACGTATCACATACTAGTATCTGCTATAACTTGTACGAACTGAGAGTGAGGAGGCTCAAAAGTCAAAACATTTAAATAAGTCTAAATATTGAAATTGCTGCCGTCTAAAAGTTCACAGGTTATCAGCCTTTCTTGTTACTGTCTATGTGGTGCTTATATATAAACATTGTATCACTTCTCAGTAGCTAGATAGAGTTGTAGCTTTTCATCAAATTAAGCAGCAGCTTAAAGTGTTGCTTTGAAATGCAATGATTGCCACTTTATTTGAACTTAAAACAAGAGGTGTGCCTGCTGGAAGGTTTGAACGGAGGAATTTAACATAGAAAGTAATGGGACCATGAATTAGTCGTGTCCTTCCCCTATTTGCGAAAGAAACTCATTTTGTATTTTATCATTTAGCAGATTACTGTCAACAGTTTCAGAAAAGGTATCAATCAAAGGCATTGAAATTCTAGTTTGAACCACATTTTTGGTGTCTATGAAGAAAGTAGTTAAGACAGAAAATACACGTCAAGTCTAAACAGTAAGTATACAATTAAGCTGTATTCTAGTATTTTAAAGTTGCATGCAATATGACATAATTATGCACGGGACAAACTATTGAACGGGACAAACTTAAATTGACCTAAAAGTCAATTACAGGAAGTAGTTGGATACTATTCATGATACGTATGGTGAAGTTAAGCTTGGCACTGACACTGTGTTTAGGGTTCACAGTTACTATACCTCTGATCCGATGCATTTTATAGGTATAGATTAAACGTCCCCTACCATACGTATCACATACTAGTATCTGCTATAACTTGTACGAACTGAGAGTGAGGAGGCTCAAAAGTCAAAACATTTAAATAAGTCTAAATATTGAAATTGCTGCCGTCTAAAAGTTCACAGGTTATCAGCCTTTCTTGTTACTGTCTATGTGGTGCTTATATATAAACATTGTATCACTTCTCAGTAGCTAGATAGAGTTGTAGCTTTTCATCAAATTAAGCAGCAGCTTAAAGTGTTGCTTTGAAATGCAATGATTGCCACTTTATTTGAACTTAAAACAAGAGGTGTGCCTGCTGGAAGGTTTGAACGGAGGAATTTAACATAGAAAGTAATGGGACCATGAATTAGTCGTGTCCTTCCCCTATTTGCGAAAGAAACTCATTTTGTATTTTATCATTTAGCAGATTACTGTCAACAGTTTCAGAAAAGGTATCAATCAAAGGCATTGAAATTCTAGTTTGAACCACATTTTTGGTGTCTATGAAGAAAGTAGTTAAGACAGAAAATACACGTCAAGTCTAAACAGTAAGTATACAATTAAGCTGTATTCTAGTATTTTAAAGTTGCATGCAATATGACATAATTATGCACGGGACAAACTATTGAACGGGACAAACTTAAATTGACCTAAAAGTCAATTACAGGAAGTAGTTGGATACTATTCATGATACGTATGGTGAAGTTAAGCTTGGCACTGACACTGTGTTTAGGGTTCACAGTTACTATACCTCTGATCCGATGCATTTTATAGGTATAGATTAAACGTCCCCTACCATACGTATCACATACTAGTATCTGCTATAACTTGTACGAACTGAGAGTGAGGAGGCTCAAAAGTCAAAACATTTAAATAAGTCTAAATATTGAAATTGCTGCCGTCTAAAAGTTCACAGGTTATCAGCCTTTCTTGTTACTGTCTATGTGGTGCTTATATATAAACATTGTATCACTTCTCAGTAGCTAGATAGAGTTGTAGCTTTTCATCAAATTAAGCAGCAGCTTAAAGTGTTGCTTTGAAATGCAATGATTGCCACTTTATTTGAACTTAAAACAAGAGGTGTGCCTGCTGGAAGGTTTGAACGGAGGAATTTAACATAGAAAGTAATGGGACCATGAATTAGTCGTGTCCTTCCCCTATTTGCGAAAGAAACTCATTTTGTATTTTATCATTTAGCAGATTACTGTCAACAGTTTCAGAAAAGGTATCAATCAAAGGCATTGAAATTCTAGTTTGAACCACATTTTTGGTGTCTATGAAGAAAGTAGTTAAGACAGAAAATACACGTCAAGTCTAAACAGTAAGTATACAATTAAGCTGTATTCTAGTATTTTAAAGTTGCATGCAATATGACATAATTATGCACGGGACAAACTATTGAACGGGACAAACTTAAATTGACCTAAAAGTCAATTACAGGAAGTAGTTGGATACTATTCATGATACGTATGGTGAAGTTAAGCTTGGCACTGACACTGTGTTTAGGGTTCACAGTTACTATACCTCTGATCCGATGCATTTTATAGGTATAGATTAAACGTCCCCTACCATACGTATCACATACTAGTATCTGCTATAACTTGTACGAACTGAGAGTGAGGAGGCTCAAAAGTCAAAACATTTAAATAAGTCTAAATATTGAAATTGCTGCCGTCTAAAAGTTCTCAGGTTATCAGCCTTTCTTGTTACTGTCTATGTGGTGCTTATATATAAACATTGTATCACTTCTCAGTAGCTAGATAGAGTTGTAGCTTTTCATCAAATTAAGCAGCAGCTTAAAGTGTTGCTTTGAAATGCAATGATTGCCACTTTATTTGAACTTAAAACAAGAGGTGTGCCTGCTGGAAGGTTTGAACGGAGGAATTTAACATAGAAAGTAATGGGACCATGAATTAGTCGTGTCCTTCCCCTATTTGCGAAAGAAACTCATTTTGTATTTTATCATTTAGCAGATTACTGTCAACAGTTTCAGAAAAGGTATCAATCAAAGGCATTGAAATTCTAGTTTGAACCACATTTTTGGTGTCTATGAAGAAAGTAGTTAAGACAGAAAATACACGTCAAGTCTAAACAGTAAGTATACAATTAAGCTGTATTCTAGTATTTTAAAGTTGCATGCAATATGACATAATTATGCACGGGACAAACTATTGAACGGGACAAACTTAAATTGACCTAAAAGTCAATTACAGGAAGTAGTTGGATACTATTCATGATACGTATGGTGAAGTTAAGCTTGGCACTGACACTGTGTTTAGGGTTCACAGTTACTATACCTCTGATCCGATGCATTTTATAGGTATAGATTAAACGTCCCCTACCATACGTATCACATACTAGTATCTGCTATAACTTGTACGAACTGAGAGTGAGGAGGCTCAAAAGTCAAAACATTTAAATAAGTCTAAATATTGAAATTGCTGCCGTCTAAAAGTTCACAGGTTATCAGCCTTTCTTGTTACTGTCTATGTGGTGCTTATATATAAACATTGTATCACTTCTCAGTAGCTAGATAGAGTTGTAGCTTTTCATCAAATTAAGCAGCAGCTTAAAGTGTTGCTTTGAAATGCAATGATTGCCACTTTATTTGAACTTAAAACAAGAGGTGTGCCTGCTGGAAGGTTTGAACGGAGGAATTTAACATAGAAAGTAATGGGACCATGAATTAGTCGTGTCCTTCCCCTATTTGCGAAAGAAACTCATTTTGTATTTTATCATTTAGCAGATTACTGTCAACAGTTTCAGAAAAGGTATCAATCAAAGGCATTGAAATTCTAGTTTGAACCACATTTTTGGTGTCTATGAAGAAAGTAGTTAAGACAGAAAATACACGTCAAGTCTAAACAGTAAGTATACAATTAAGCTGTATTCTAGTATTTTAAAGTTGCATGCAATATGACATAATTATGCACGGGACAAACTATTGAACGGGACAAACTTAAATTGACCTAAAAGTCAATTACAGGAAGTAGTTGGATACTATTCATGATACGTATGGTGAAGTTAAGCTTGGCACTGACACTGTGTTTAGGGTTCACAGTTACTATACCTCTGATCCGATGCATTTTATAGGTATAGATTAAACGTCCCCTACCATACGTATCACATACTAGTATCTGCTATAACTTGTACGAACTGAGAGTGAGGAGGCTCAAAAGTCAAAACATTTAAATAAGTCTAAATATTGAAATTGCTGCCGTCTAAAAGTTCACAGGTTATCAGCCTTTCTTGTTACTGTCTATGTGGTGCTTATATATAAACATTGTATCACTTCTCAGTAGCTAGATAGAGTTGTAGCTTTTCATCAAATTAAGCAGCAGCTTAAAGTGTTGCTTTGAAATGCAATGATTGCCACTTTATTTGAACTTAAAACAAGAGGTGTGCCTGCTGGAAGGTTTGAACGGAGGAATTTAACATAGAAAGTAATGGGACCATGAATTAGTCGTGTCCTTCCCCTATTTGCGAAAGAAACTCATTTTGTATTTTATCATTTAGCAGATTACTGTCAACAGTTTCAGAAAAGGTATCAATCAAAGGCATTGAAATTCTAGTTTGAACCACATTTTTGGTGTCTATGAAGAAAGTAGTTAAGACAGAAAATACACGTCAAGTCTAAACAGTAAGTATACAATTAAGCTGTATTCTAGTATTTTAAAGTTGCATGCAATATGACATAATTATGCACGGGACAAACTATTGAACGGGACAAACTTAAATTGACCTAAAAGTCAATTACAGGAAGTAGTTGGATACTATTCATGATACGTATGGTGAAGTTAAGCTTGGCACTGACACTGTGTTTAGGGTTCACAGTTACTATACCTCTGATCCGATGCATTTTATAGGTATAGATTAAACGTCCCCTACCATACGTATCACATACTAGTATCTGCTATAACTTGTACGAACTGAGAGTGAGGAGGCTCAAAAGTCAAAACATTTAAATAAGTCTAAATATTGAAATTGCTGCCGTCTAAAAGTTCACAGGTTATCAGCCTTTCTTGTTACTGTCTATGTGGTGCTTATATATAAACATTGTATCACTTCTCAGTAGCTAGATAGAGTTGTAGCTTTTCATCAAATTAAGCAGCAGCTTAAAGTGTTGCTTTGAAATGCAATGATTGCCACTTTATTTGAACTTAAAACAAGAGGTGTGCCTGCTGGAAGGTTTGAACGGAGGAATTTAACATAGAAAGTAATGGGACCATGAATTAGTCGTGTCCTTCCCCTATTTGCGAAAGAAACTCATTTTGTATTTTATCATTTAGCAGATTACTGTCAACAGTTTCAGAAAAGGTATCAATCAAAGGCATTGAAATTCTAGTTTGAACCACATTTTTGGTGTCTATGAAGAAAGTAGTTAAGACAGAAAATACACGTCAAGTCTAAACAGTAAGTATACAATTAAGCTGTATTCTAGTATTTTAAAGTTGCATGCAATATGACATAATTATGCACGGGACAAACTATTGAACGGGACAAACTTAAATTGACCTAAAAGTCAATTACAGGAAGTAGTTGGATACTATTCATGATACGTATGGTGAAGTTAAGCTTGGCACTGACACTGTGTTTAGGGTTCACAGTTACTATACCTCTGATCCGATGCATTTTATAGGTATAGATTAAACGTCCCCTACCATACGTATCACATACTAGTATCTGCTATAACTTGTACGAACTGAGAGTGAGGAGGCTCAAAAGTCAAAACATTTAAATAAGTCTAAATATTGAAATTGCTGCCGTCTAAAAGTTCACAGGTTATCAGCCTTTCTTGTTACTGTCTATGTGGTGCTTATATATAAACATTGTATCACTTCTCAGTAGCTAGATAGAGTTGTAGCTTTTCATCAAATTAAGCAGCAGCTTAAAGTGTTGCTTTGAAATGCAATGATTGCCACTTTATTTGAACTTAAAACAAGAGGTGTGCCTGCTGGAAGGTTTGAACGGAGGAATTTAACATAGAAAGTAATGGGACCATGAATTAGTCGTGTCCTTCCCCTATTTGCGAAAGAAACTCATTTTGTATTTTATCATTTAGCAGATTACTGTCAACAGTTTCAGAAAAGGTATCAATCAAAGGCATTGAAATTCTAGTTTGAACCACATTTTTGGTGTCTATGAAGAAAGTAGTTAAGACAGAAAATACACGTCAAGTCTAAACAGTAAGTATACAATTAAGCTGTATTCTAGTATTTTAAAGTTGCATGCAATATGACATAATTATGCACGGGACAAACTATTGAACGGGACAAACTTAAATTGACCTAAAAGTCAATTACAGGAAGTAGTTGGATACTATTCATGATACGTATGGTGAAGTTAAGCTTGGCACTGACACTGTGTTTAGGGTTCACAGTTACTATACCTCTGATCCGATGCATTTTATAGGTATAGATTAAACGTCCCCTACCATACGTATCACATACTAGTATCTGCTATAACTTGTACGAACTGAGAGTGAGGAGGCTCAAAAGTCAAAACATTTAAATAAGTCTAAATATTGAAATTGCTGCCGTCTAAAAGTTCACAGGTTATCAGCCTTTCTTGTTACTGTCTATGTGGTGCTTATATATAAACATTGTATCACTTCTCAGTAGCTAGATAGAGTTGTAGCTTTTCATCAAATTAAGCAGCAGCTTAAAGTGTTGCTTTGAAATGCAATGATTGCCACTTTATTTGAACTTAAAACAAGAGGTGTGCCTGCTGGAAGGTTTGAACGGAGGAATTTAACATAGAAAGTAATGGGACCATGAATTAGTCGTGTCCTTCCCCTATTTGCGAAAGAAACTCATTTTGTATTTTATCATTTAGCAGATTACTGTCAACAGTTTCAGAAAAGGTATCAATCAAAGGCATTGAAATTCTAGTTTGAACCACATTTTTGGTGTCTATGAAGAAAGTAGTTAAGACAGAAAATACACGTCAAGTCTAAACAGTAAGTATACAATTAAGCTGTATTCTAGTATTTTAAAGTTGCATGCAATATGACATAATTATGCACGGGACAAACTATTGAACGGGACAAACTTAAATTGACCTAAAAGTCAATTACAGGAAGTAGTTGGATACTATTCATGATACGTATGGTGAAGTTAAGCTTGGCACTGACACTGTGTTTAGGGTTCACAGTTACTATACCTCTGATCCGATGCATTTTATAGGTATAGATTAAACGTCCCCTACCATACGTATCACATACTAGTATCTGCTATAACTTGTACGAACTGAGAGTGAGGAGGCTCAAAAGTCAAAACATTTAAATAAGTCTAAATATTGAAATTGCTGCCGTCTAAAAGTTCACAGGTTATCAGCCTTTCTTGTTACTGTCTATGTGGTGCTTATATATAAACATTGTATCACTTCTCAGTAGCTAGATAGAGTTGTAGCTTTTCATCAAATTAAGCAGCAGCTTAAAGTGTTGCTTTGAAATGCAATGATTGCCACTTTATTTGAACTTAAAACAAGAGGTGTGCCTGCTGGAAGGTTTGAACGGAGGAATTTAACATAGAAAGTAATGGGACCATGAATTAGTCGTGTCCTTCCCCTATTTGCGAAAGAAACTCATTTTGTATTTTATCATTTAGCAGATTACTGTCAACAGTTTCAGAAAAGGTATCAATCAAAGGCATTGAAATTCTAGTTTGAACCACATTTTTGGTGTCTATGAAGAAAGTAGTTAAGACAGAAAATACACGTCAAGTCTAAACAGTAAGTATACAATTAAGCTGTATTCTAGTATTTTAAAGTTGCATGCAATATGACATAATTATGCACGGGACAAACTATTGAACGGGACAAACTTAAATTGACCTAAAAGTCAATTACAGGAAGTAGTTGGATACTATTCATGATACGTATGGTGAAGTTAAGCTTGGCACTGACACTGTGTTTAGGGTTCACAGTTACTATACCTCTGATCCGATGCATTTTATAGGTATAGATTAAACGTCCCCTACCATACGTATCACATACTAGTATCTGCTATAACTTGTACGAACTGAGAGTGAGGAGGCTCAAAAGTCAAAACATTTAAATAAGTCTAAATATTGAAATTGCTGCCGTCTAAAAGTTCACAGGTTATCAGCCTTTCTTGTTACTGTCTATGTGGTGCTTATATATAAACATTGTATCACTTCTCAGTAGCTAGATAGAGTTGTAGCTTTTCATCAAATTAAGCAGCAGCTTAAAGTGTTGCTTTGAAATGCAATGATTGCCACTTTATTTGAACTTAAAACAAGAGGTGTGCCTGCTGGAAGGTTTGAACGGAGGAATTTAACATAGAAAGTAATGGGACCATGAATTAGTCGTGTCCTTCCCCTATTTGCGAAAGAAACTCATTTTGTATTTTATCATTTAGCAGATTACTGTCAACAGTTTCAGAAAAGGTATCAATCAAAGGCATTGAAATTCTAGTTTGAACCACATTTTTGGTGTCTATGAAGAAAGTAGTTAAGACAGAAAATACACGTCAAGTCTAAACAGTAAGTATACAATTAAGCTGTATTCTAGTATTTTAAAGTTGCATGCAATATGACATAATTATGCACGGGACAAACTATTGAACGGGACAAACTTAAATTGACCTAAAAGTCAATTACAGGAAGTAGTTGGATACTATTCATGATACGTATGGTGAAGTTAAGCTTGGCACTGACACTGTGTTTAGGGTTCACAGTTACTATACCTCTGATCCGATGCATTTTATAGGTATAGATTAAACGTCCCCTACCATACGTATCACATACTAGTATCTGCTATAACTTGTACGAACTGAGAGTGAGGAGGCTCAAAAGTCAAAACATTTAAATAAGTCTAAATATTGAAATTGCTGCCGTCTAAAAGTTCACAGGTTATCAGCCTTTCTTGTTACTGTCTATGTGGTGCTTATATATAAACATTGTATCACTTCTCAGTAGCTAGATAGAGTTGTAGCTTTTCATCAAATTAAGCAGCAGCTTAAAGTGTTGCTTTGAAATGCAATGATTGCCACTTTATTTGAACTTAAAACAAGAGGTGTGCCTGCTGGAAGGTTTGAACGGAGGAATTTAACATAGAAAGTAATGGGACCATGAATTAGTCGTGTCCTTCCCCTATTTGCGAAAGAAACTCATTTTGTATTTTATCATTTAGCAGATTACTGTCAACAGTTTCAGAAAAGGTATCAATCAAAGGCATTGAAATTCTAGTTTGAACCACATTTTTGGTGTCTATGAAGAAAGTAGTTAAGACAGAAAATACACGTCAAGTCTAAACAGTAAGTATACAATTAAGCTGTATTCTAGTATTTTAAAGTTGCATGCAATATGACATAATTATGCACGGGACAAACTATTGAACGGGACAAACTTAAATTGACCTAAAAGTCAATTACAGGAAGTAGTTGGATACTATTCATGATACGTATGGTGAAGTTAAGCTTGGCACTGACACTGTGTTTAGGGTTCACAGTTACTATACCTCTGATCCGATGCATTTTATAGGTATAGATTAAACGTCCCCTACCATACGTATCACATACTAGTATCTGCTATAACTTGTACGAACTGAGAGTGAGGAGGCTCAAAAGTCAAAACATTTAAATAAGTCTAAATATTGAAATTGCCTGCCGTCTAAAAGTTCACAGGTTATCAGCCTTTCTTGTTACTGTCTATGTGGTGCTTATATATAAACATTGTATCACTTCTCAGTAGCTAGATAGAGTTGTAGCTTTTCATCAAATTAAGCAGCAGCTTAAAGTGTTGCTTTGAAATGCAATGATTGCCACTTTATTTGAACTTAAAACAAGAGGTGTGCCTGCTGGAAGGTTTGAACGGAGGAATTTAACATAGAAAGTAATGGGACCATGAATTAGTCGTGTCCTTCCCCTATTTGCGAAAGAAACTCATTTTGTATTTTATCATTTAGCAGATTACTGTCAACAGTTTCAGAAAAGGTATCAATCAAAGGCATTGAAATTCTAGTTTGAACCACATTTTTGGTGTCTATGAAGAAAGTAGTTAAGACAGAAAATACACGTCAAGTCTAAACAGTAAGTATACAATTAAGCTGTATTCTAGTATTTTAAAGTTGCATGCAATATGACATAATTATGCACGGGACAAACTATTGAACGGGACAAACTTAAATTGACCTAAAAGTCAATTACAGGAAGTAGTTGGATACTATTCATGATACGTATGGTGAAGTTAAGCTTGGCACTGACACTGTGTTTAGGGTTCACAGTTACTATACCTCTGATCCGATGCATTTTATAGGTATAGATTAAACGTCCCCTACCATACGTATCACATACTAGTATCTGCTATAATTGTACGAACTGAGAGTGAGGAGGCTCAAAAGTCAAAACATTTAAATAAGTCTAAATATTGAAATTGCTGCCGTCTAAAAGTTCACAGGTTATCAGCCTTTCTTGTTACTGTCTATGTGGTGCTTATATATAAACATTGTATCACTTCTCAGTAGCTAGATAGAGTTGTAGCTTTTCATCAAATTAAGCAGCAGCTTAAAGTGTTGCTTTGAAATGCAATGATTGCCACTTTATTTGAACTTAAAACAAGAGGTGTGCCTGCTGGAAGGTTTGAACGGAGGAATTTAACATAGAAAGTAATGGGACCATGAATTAGTCGTGTCCTTCCCCTATTTGCGAAAGAAACTCATTTTGTATTTTATCATTTAGCAGATTACTGTCAACAGTTTCAGAAAAGGTATCAATCAAAGGCATTGAAATTCTAGTTTGAACCACATTTTTGGTGTCTATGAAGAAAGTAGTTAAGACAGAAAATACACGTCAAGTCTAAACAGTAAGTATACAATTAAGCTGTATTCTAGTATTTTAAAGTTGCATGCAATATGACATAATTATGCACGGGACAAACTATTGAACGGGACAAACTTAAATTGACCTAAAAGTCAATTACAGGAAGTAGTTGGATACTATTCATGATACGTATGGTGAAGTTAAGCTTGGCACTGACACTGTGTTTAGGGTTCACAGTTACTATACCTCTGATCCGATGCATTTTATAGGTATAGATTAAACGTCCCCTACCATACGTATCACATACTAGTATCTGCTATAACTTGTACGAACTGAGAGTGAGGAGGCTCAAAAGTCAAAACATTTAAATAAGTCTAAATATTGAAATTGCTGCCGTCTAAAAGTTCACAGGTTATCAGCCTTTCTTGTTACTGTCTATGTGGTGCTTATATATAAACATTGTATCACTTCTCAGTAGCTAGATAGAGTTGTAGCTTTTCATCAAATTAAGCAGCAGCTTAAAGTGTTGCTTTGAAATGCAATGATTGCCACTTTATTTGAACTTAAAACAAGAGGTGTGCCTGCTGGAAGGTTTGAACGGAGGAATTTAACATAGAAAGTAATGGGACCATGAATTAGTCGTGTCCTTCCCCTATTTGCGAAAGAAACTCATTTTGTATTTTATCATTTAGCAGATTACTGTCAACAGTTTCAGAAAAGGTATCAATCAAAGGCATTGAAATTCTAGTTTGAACCACATTTTTGGTGTCTATGAAGAAAGTAGTTAAGACAGAAAATACACGTCAAGTCTAAACAGTAAGTATACAATTAAGCTGTATTCTAGTATTTTAAAGTTGCATGCAATATGACATAATTATGCACGGGACAAACTATTGAACGGGACAAACTTAAATTGACCTAAAAGTCAATTACAGGAAGTAGTTGGATACTATTCATGATACGTATGGTGAAGTTAAGCTTGGCACTGACACTGTGTTTAGGGTTCACAGTTACTATACCTCTGATCCGATGCATTTTATAGGTATAGATTAAACGTCCCCTACCATACGTATCACATACTAGTATCTGCTATAACTTGTACGAACTGAGAGTGAGGAGGCTCAAAAGTCAAAACATTTAAATAAGTCTAAATATTGAAATTGCTGCCGTCTAAAAGTTCACAGGTTATCAGCCTTTCTTGTTACTGTCTATGTGGTGCTTATATATAAACATTGTATCACTTCTCAGTAGCTAGATAGAGTTGTAGCTTTTCATCAAATTAAGCAGCAGCTTAAAGTGTTGCTTTGAAATGCAATGATTGCCACTTTATTTGAACTTAAAACAAGAGGTGTGCCTGCTGGAAGGTTTGAACGGAGGAATTTAACATAGAAAGTAATGGGACCATGAATTAGTCGTGTCCTTCCCCTATTTGCGAAAGAAACTCATTTTGTATTTTATCATTTAGCAGATTACTGTCAACAGTTTCAGAAAAGGTATCAATCAAAGGCATTGAAATTCTAGTTTGAACCACATTTTTGGTGTCTATGAAGAAAGTAGTTAAGACAGAAAATACACGTCAAGTCTAAACAGTAAGTATACAATTAAGCTGTATTCTAGTATTTTAAAGTTGCATGCAATATGACATAATTATGCACGGGACAAACTATTGAACGGGACAAACTTAAATTGACCTAAAAGTCAATTACAGGAAGTAGTTGGATACTATTCATGATACGTATGGTGAAGTTAAGCTTGGCACTGACACTGTGTTTAGGGTTCACAGTTACTATACCTCTGATCCGATGCATTTTATAGGTATAGATTAAACGTCCCCTACCATACGTATCACATACTAGTATCTGCTATAACTTGTACGAACTGAGAGTGAGGAGGCTCAAAAGTCAAAACATTTAAATAAGTCTAAATATTGAAATTGCTGCCGTCTAAAAGTTCACAGGTTATCAGCCTTTCTTGTTACTGTCTATGTGGTGCTTATATATAAACATTGTATCACTTCTCAGTAGCTAGATAGAGTTGTAGCTTTTCATCAAATTAAGCAGCAGCTTAAAGTGTTGCTTTGAAATGCAATGATTGCCACTTTATTTGAACTTAAAACAAGAGGTGTGCCTGCTGGAAGGTTTGAACGGAGGAATTTAACATAGAAAGTAATGGGACCATGAATTAGTCGTGTCCTTCCCCTATTTGCGAAAGAAACTCATTT